>NW_006297660.1:666790-670526 GCF_000327345.1 Myotis davidii
ATCACTCTAAATAAGTAACCACTTAGATTACTCCTCATGCAATACTTCCATTAATTATGTATTTACTTAATACAACTTACATGGCCAAATATTTTCTATCATTTACTCCCATTCTCTGCCAATGAGTTCTAGTCATTACTATTCAGGTTCACACAGGTTAGTTTTATTAATTTTGAATTCAATTTAATTGTTATTTTAATATGTTTACCCTGTATGAACTGTATTATCATTCTAAAAACTTGCCTAATGTTTTTCCAGAATCATTCAGCCTCTATGTTTGTACTTGCCTAATAACATTAATACCTCTAAGAAAAATATTCTCTCACTTGTGAAAACTAGTAAGGAAGATTTTATTCATAACTATTGCAATAGGTGTCAAGACTTTTGTCATACAGAGACAGATTGGGCCCAATTTAAATAGAACAAGAACAAGTGAGAATTTGTGTCCAGGGAGCATGCTCAGAGATAAGTGGTTAGATTACTCAGAGGTGAGAGACATCTGAAATAGGGAGAAATCTTGCTAAATTGACCTCACAGGCTTCTTGTTGAGGGCATCTTAGAGTGATCAGATATCAAGGATAAAGGATTCTCTCTAGCCTGACTTAGGATTCTTGCTAAAACGGAGCTATGCAGGCCTGGCGGTGACTGGGGCCCAAGGTGGAGGCCTACTTACTAGTAAGAAGAGGGCTCAGAGGAGCCTGAATAACGTTGGTAAATAGAGCCTCTTATCACACCATAACGAGAAGCATTGTGAATTGTTTCTCTGAGTTCCAAAAAGTGAATTTTAAAATTACTTTTGTCATAAAATGACTTGTAAACATGAATTATATTCACGTTTGAGGAATCTATTTTTGCTAATTAGCCTTCTCATGGATATCTGGTTGAATGAGCTTTACTTGTCCCTTCAGAGTCCTATCTGTAATGCAGAAGGTTATGTATCAATTGGTTGAGATTTTTGGAGGCTACTCTCGTTGGTATGAAATCTAAATCAAAAGATAGGTATTTACTATGCAAACATATATTTTTTCTCTGAATCAGAGAACTTTAAAATATCATATAGGGTCTTAATCAGCAACCAGTATATGTGTGGAAGAAAGATACAAATTATATAATTCTTTTAAGTATCATTAAGATATTATCGTATTACTCTTATATTACTCAAGTGTTAACAAAAATATATATATGAGCAAACTAAAAAGAAAAGTTCTGTACATTAAGAGAAAAAAAACACACAACAAGAACAGGTATTTTGAATATCTAGTAATTCTTAGGCGCTGTACTAAGAAGTGGGGAAATATAAACTAATTAGATAGACTTGCTTACTTCCCACAAGTACCTTACATTCTACTGAAAGATATCATATAATAAGCATTAATATGCTTTTTGATATTCACTTTCTAAATTTTAAATTTACCTGACTCAATCTTAAGGATCTAAAAACCTCATGAATTTTCCATATAATGGCTCAGTGTGCCCTCTGCATTAACAACCCTTGCAATTGTCGGTATCTGCTGAGAGGTTAATTGCTCTTAATTCACTTTGGTGTTTTACCTATAAACTGGAAATCACCTATTTAGAGAGAAAACCCTACTGCTTTTCTCCTTATTTTTGCTCTTGCTCTCAAACTCACTTTTTACCTTTAACTCTCTTTCATTAGAGTATGAATTCAGTTAAACCTGGATTCAAATGAAGAAATGTTTCATTTATAAATTACTTATTTTAAAAAAGACAGCTTTCAGCTTCAGTCTTCTTATCTGTAAAAAGAGAGCAAATAATACCTATTCTGTAGGGTTATTTACAAAACTGAATGAGGAAATACCTATGAAGGGATACAGACAAGTACTCCAGCAAATAATAAGATCCTAAATGATAGTTAAGTCCCCTTACCTTGTTATGCAGCTAATTTATTACTAGTTCTTTAGTACTAATAGTTCATTTAAGAAAGAGTTGTGCTATAGCGGAAAGCTGTTACATTGAGGATTTAAAAAAATAAAAAGCAAGATAAATATTCTGAATGCTCACTATGTCCTAGGCACTGTACCATGCTTTCTGCTTCTAACTTTATCTAGGACCTTGGCCACCTAACTTAATATAGCCCACTTTAAGTTTATTTGTCCTCAGAGTAAATAAATAGCAATTTATATTTCATCGAGGACATTCAATGAACACTACCTGTACGTGGTGTTAATATAGACTATTATTATTCACAGTTTAGTAACTTGGGGAATTATAGATTAAAGCAAGTTAAGCATCTTTTCTTTTTCTTGGATTTGGATACATAGAGATGGAGGTCTGAGTATTGGATCCCCATTTGTTAGCTACCTAAACTTGGGCAATATGCTTAACCTGAGTCTCATTATTACTATCATTAAAATAGAAAAGAAAGAATCACAGAAGATGATTACACAAGGAAAAAATTAGGTAAAATCTCTAAACATGCACAAATACAGTAAACCCTTTTAAAAAGGTAGTTATTGTTGTTAATGTTATTTTAATTAGTTCTCCCCTCCTCAAAAAGTATATAATATTAAAATGATTCATTTCTTCTCTGCCTTTATGGAATAGACCAAATACCTTTTTAAAAAGCAGGAAGAACAGATTCCTCAGAACTTGTGAGACTTTCACTCCTTCAGGTTCTAAGTCTGTTGGTAGCATCTCAGCAGGAGAAGTTTTAGAATCACCACGTGAAGCCTGCAGCCATTCCTTTTAAACAGCAGCCAGTTGGGAACTCATTTACTCAACAGTACACAGGAGGATAGTCAGTGACTTACTAGCTCCAAATTGGTAAATAAAACCAATTAGTTTCTGATACCCAACTGTATTGCATTTTGCACAGTGCACTCTAGTACATAAATAGCAGATAAAGGCATGGCTAATTATAGAAGTGCTTATTTGTAATTTAGAATATACACCTTTTAAACTCAAATATGGTATGTTAATACAAATTTATTAATTATTTTTTATAGCTAGTAAACTATCAGAATAGACAATTTCAAAAGATAATTAGCAAACATATTTAAGCAAAGGAGCATCATTAAAATGCATAATACTTGTCATAATAACTGCATTAAAGAAAACATATTTGTAAGCAAAAATACGTAAATATATCCAAATATTTTAATATTTTCAATATATTTTTTGTATTATTTTAAAACTCCATAATTATATTACTTTCTAAATGCTTTTAGATCTTCTTCACAGCAGAATAATTCTTAAAGAATATATTTGCTAGCAATTTTATCTTTGAAATAATAATGCTAAGTGTGCCCAAATGCAATGAGGAGTTTTAAATATTTTGAGCAGTAGAATCATTACTAGAATAAGTGCCCAGAAACCCAGATGCCTCATGTGAAGGTAAAAATGAATTTGAAATCATGAGTTATATTATGTATATTTTAAAAGCAGTTACATTATTTTATTTTATTCTTTATTGATTAAGGTATTATATATGTGTCCTTATCCCTCCATTGCACCTCCACCCCCTAGCACATACCCTCACCTTCCTGGTGCCTGTGTCCATTGGTTAGGCTTATATGCATGCACACAAGTCCTTTGGTTGATCTCTCCTCCTTACTCACGCCCTCCCTTACCTTCCCTCTGAGGTTTGACGGTCTGATCGATGCTTCCCTGTCTCTGGATCTGTTTTTGTTTATCATTTTATATTGTTCATTATAACCCATAAATGAGTGAGATCATGTGATAGTTATCTTTCTCTGACTGGCTTATTTAACTTCGC
>NW_006297660.1:670553-719063 GCF_000327345.1 Myotis davidii
TCGAGAAACTCATTGTTCGGCTGCCTCCTGCACACCCCCAACTGGGGATTGAGCTCGCAATCCAGGCATGTGCCCTTGACTGGAATCGAACCTGGGACCAGTCTGCAGGCCAATGCTCTATCCACTTAGCCAAACCAACTAGGCAGTGGTTCTCAACATTCTGGCCCTTTAAACACAGTTACTCATGTTATGACCCAACCATAAAATTATTTCCATTGCTACTTCATAACTGTAATGTTGCTACTGTTATGAATCGTAATGTAAATATCTAATATGCAGGATGGTCTTAGGTGACCCCTGTGAAAGGGTCGTTCGACTGCCAAAGGGGTCGCGACCCACAGGTTGAGAACCGCTGACTAGAGCAGTTACATTAAATTTTTATACAATTATTGAAGTGGCATAAGAGGGGCTAAATAATGTGTTGGAGTCAGTGATCTTGGAAACCTTTCAAAAACTTTCAACAAGTTCCCAGCTTTCAAAATTACAATGATGATATCTAACTTAAAATGTTTGTTGTGAAAAATAGTGTTATTCAAAACACCTGGCATATGGCTAGTAAACAAAATATTTCTATTTGAACAACTGTATTTATTGACCCGGAGGGGGGGAGCAAAATATACCACTTTAGCATATTTATTATTTTGAATTAAAGTCACTTAAGAAATAGCCAGTGCAAGAAAGGCACTCAGACCCTGCTCTAGCTCCTTCAATGTAGTAAAGAAATCTCCCAGGAAAAACATACCAGGAAAAACCAAGACAACCTTATCACTAGACATAGAGAATTCAGGGCCAAGAAGGCTATATCAATAAACCTATTATGTCTTACTAATTTACTACCCTAAGCCCAAATCCCTTTGACCTGCCCATTCTTCACAAATTTATTGTTTCTTTGTCTAAAGAGTATAGAAGCTGCCCGCTTTGGTCACTTTTTTAGAGTTTCATATTTCTATGAGTTCCATTCATACTAAATTAAACTTATTTTTCTCCCATTTGTCTGTCTTATGTCAACTTAAGTATCAGGCAAGCCAAAGAAAGTAGAAGAGAAAATGGGAATGTTTTTCTTCTCCTACATGATTATTACCCACTGACCTCTAGGGTGAAGAAAGGGCCTGAAGGTTGAATAGACCACCAATGGCCAATGACTATTAAATTTTGCCTCTGAAAGGAAACCTCCATAAAAGCGATAACAATAACAGCAAAAGACTAGGTTCAGAGATCTGCCAGGCGGGTGAACCAGATGTATCCACATGCCACTGTGCCAAACCCCGAACTCCATAGCGACAGGAGCTCAGCATTCAGGAGACATTTCATCTGGCTGTTGGATTTGTATTCTTTGATATCCTTTGTTATAAACTGGTAAATTTAGTAAGTGAAATGTTTCTGTGAGGTCTGTGAGCCACTCAAGCAAATTAACCAAATTCGAGGAGAGGTGTTCGGGACCCCCGATCGGTAGCTGGTTAGTCAGAAGCACGGGTGACAACCTGGACCTAACACCAGAGTGAGCTGTGGAGGGGTCAGTCTGTAAGACCGAGCCTTTCACGTGTGGGGCTGATGCTACTCTCCAGGTGACAGTGTCAGAACTGAGTTGATTATAGGACACTCGGCTGGTGTCAGAGTTCATTTCTTGGTGGTTTCAGGGGGAAAGTCGTAGCAGAATTGATTTCAGAATCATAGCAGCTCTGCTTGCCATTGCCAAAACTTGGTAACAACCAAGTTGTCCTTTACTAGGTGAATGGATAAATAAACTGTGGCACAATGAGACGATGAAATATGATTTGGCCCTAATAAGAAACAGGTTATTAAGCCTTGAGTAGGATGGAGGAAACTTAAATACATAGGGCTAAGTGAACGAAGCGAATCTGAAAGGCTACATATGATTCTAATTATATTACATTCTAGAAAAGACAAACTATGGAAACAGTAAAATGTCCAGTAGTTGGCAGGAGTTGTGGGGGAGGAAGGGCTAAATCAGCAGAGCACAGAGAATTTCCAGGGCAGTAAAACTATTCTGCGTGACACAGTAATGGTGGATATATGTCATTGTACATTTGTCAAAATCATAAAATTGACAATACCAGAGAGAACCTGCATGTAAGCGATGGGCTTTGGGTGATAATGATCCATCAATGTAGGTTCATTAATTGTAACCAATGTACATTCTTGTGCGTGATGTTAGTAATGGGGGGAGTTGTGTATGTGGAAGGGCAGGGCTTACATGGAAACTTGGAAACTCTCTGTATGTTCTGCTCCATTTTTTGTGCACCCTTAAAAGGGACAATCTATCTTTTAAAAAATTAGATGGAAAAATGAAATATGAAGCTGATCACTCATATAGATCTTTGTGTCACAAAGAATAATGATGGAAATTGGTATATTGTAATAGCAACTGGAATAAAACAATACTTTCAATTTTCAGCTCTACAATTTTCATTGGTATCTATTTATGTTTCCTGTTAAACTTTGTCATGAACTTTATATTGGCCCCTAAGATTTCCATATCCTAATTTCCAGAATTTGGGAATATTACATTATGTGGGTAAAGAAAGTCTGCATTAGTGATTTAGGTAAGGATTTTGAACTGGAGAGTTTTCTAGATGATGTGTGTATGCCATAAGTGTAATCATCAGTATCCTTATTGTGGGGAAGTGTACAGAGATTTGACACAGTAGAGGAGAAGGTGAGGTGACCTTGGAAGCAGAGATTGCAGTGATATGGCTGAGAGCCAAGGAATCCTGGGAGCCTCCAGAAGGGGAAGAGGCAAGGACTGAATGTCCCTGTGACATTCAAAGGAACCAGCCCTCTTTACAACCTGATTTTATCCCAAGAAACTGACTTTAGATGTCTAATTCCCCAAACTAAAAGATAAAAAACATTTCTCAAGTCACTGCATCTGTAGTATTTGTTACAGCAGCAATTGAAAACTAATATAAATGTCATCTCTTCTCTCATTATTTCATCTTTTAAGTTCTTTGAAAATTTTATAAATACCTATAACTCTAAAATCTGAAAAACATGGAAGCTCTGTTCAATGACTATTTTTTCCTTGATTATAAATGATAATATCCTCTGTCTTTTCATTTTTTGGTTGAAAACATTTTTTGCTCTGTGATTTTATTTTCCTATGGATTGTTGATTTATTGGTATCTCAAACTACAAAAATCTATTTATACAGGAATTATGTCTCTAATCTCTTTTTAAGGCTTTCCTATTTGGGGATTTCCCTTGTTATGTCTCAGTTTACTTGTAAGTTAATGATTTGGACAAACTTCAAGGCTTTTGGACTCCATCTTTCTGTATTTCTTTTATTACATGGTCCTCCCTATATATCCAGGTCCTTTTTTATGTTTTTATTTTATTGATTTTGGAGAGAGAAGAAGGGAGAGGACTCACCAACTGGGCATTTCCAGGTCTTTTATAAGAACCAAGAAAATATATTTGACATCTCAATCAAGGAAGGCTCCTACTTCCAGCCACTTAGCTATGTATGGGTTTCTGTTTACTTTTTCAGAAGGCTATCTGGGTCCCCAAGCATGCAAAACTCAATTATCAATCAGGGATTAGAATAGAGTTTATGCTCATATTTTAGATCTCAAACTATGGCTCTCATTTCCAGAAAGTTCCCTTTAAATTTCCAATGTCTTAGTTGCTCTAAACCAGAACTGATAACATTATAGTTTACCATGTTAGGGGAAACTGGCTTAGACCTCAGACATAAACTCACAGGTCTTAGATGATACACCAGCAATCTTTCTTTACTCACTTTCTAGGTCCTTCGAATATAAGTTTTCAATATTTTTAAAATTTTTAAATGGTCTTCTGCAGGAATTGTTACTCAATCTCTCCATGCTCCATTACCAGATTTCTAGCAAATTTATGAAATTATTTGACGGGGATGTTGACATGACTTTAAAATGCAGTCAAAATTTCAATAATAACACAATTATTGTTACCTTGAGACTGGAATGTTGCAAATAAGAAATTACTCATGTTATGTATATAAGGATATGAACATATTTAACAATTAGCATAAACTACTTACCAGTATAACATTAATGGACGTGATTTTTAATGTGCTAATCTATTTTGCAGAAAAACAACAACTATGTTTATGGGAGAGGCAGTAAAACTGAGTAGAGTTTGAGCAATAAAAATAATACCTATAATCCTATTATTATTTTTACACCATTAAAGATAGATTTTGCAACTAATTTTTTAGATATTTATATTTTCTTTACAAAAACAAACCAACAAAACAGTCACCAATAGTAAGGTTATGAAGTTCATTCATTCCCAGGAACTTAATTTGTTAAGTATCCCCAGACTCACACAGTCAGTCAATTAATCTCAGTCAAGAGTCATAATGGGATGATTTCCCACTGGTATCCAGATGCCATGATTATATTTATCTTCTTCACATCTAACCACATAGCATGTATTTTACTTTCTTACTGTTAATTCAAAATTTTTCAAGCTGTGACATATCAAATGCCTTGAAGAATAAAGAGATATTAATAGTCCTAAAGCTGTATGTCATGGACTTCTAGTATTTACCCAAATTCATGTGGCTACGCAATTCACTTACTCTTCTTATCAGCATAGAATATTACATATTTCAAAAATAATAAATTTCCTAGATCCAATAAATTATGCATCAATTTAGAAAAATACTTAAAATAAAACTAATCAATGAAAATATGATATTTAATATAGCTGACAATAGGTAAGTAATAAATTTGGTCAACTGTGATTGGAGTCATATGAATATGGCAAGTGTATTTTTTGGTGTCTGTAAAGACATGTCTTAAGGGAAAGTAGAGGAAGTTTTTTGTTTTTAAATAAAAAGATTGGTATCTTTTTGTTACTTTCCAAATAGACAAAAACCTTTTTTCCCCCCAATTACTAATTTAAACTCAAAAAGAAGATAAAATAAAGGAATTGGCTGATGTCTTTGAGGCTCAAGTTCTTTATTTAAAGTGAAAATCAATCGGCTACTGCTCCTCTGCTTTAGAATTTAAATCCTTTCGTTTTCCTTTCTTTACTTCATAAAATAGAATGGAACTTCAAACCCACAATGTGAAAAACATGAAAGGCATGTTTTTAAAATGGCCTTTGCTCTCAACAGTTTATGCATTTGACTTCTGTTTTATACAAAAATCCAGTATAAGTTTCATATTAAGTCTAGATTTATAATACCTAAGTTAATGATTTTTAATGAACTAATTACATATAATTTTTAACCTGTAATAGATTAGAAAGCAGTCACTTTATGACTATATACAAAACTATAAGTGGATTTACATATAACATCTCTGCATTTAAATATATATTGAAAAATTTGCCATTATAGAGTGCTAACTCAATAAGCTACTATCTGTAATTGCACAATACTACATGCATTTAAACAGGATAAGTTTTTTGCTATTACAATATGTCTATTAATTTCAATATTGATCTGCTATTTATTTTCTAACTTTTTATTTAATATTACTGAAGATTCATATAAGGCTCCCAATGCCTCTCTTACTTCCTGTTTCCAGAATCAACCACTTTCAAACATATAGGATTTTTAACTGCTATTTACCTATATATTTCTAAATATTTTTGTTCTCTTGAATCAAGTATGCATATAACATTTTTTACTATTAGGGCAATAAGCGTTTTAATTCAAATGAGTCCACTACTTTTTCATTAGTATTAAATTATGAGGCACAAAAGAACTAATTAGAATCTCTGCCTATGTTTATGATCATGAGTGTGAGTGTGTGTGTGGTGAGTGCTGAGCAAACACTAATGGTCTTCACCGTAAGGATTTAGTTATTATATCAGGTTCAGTTCAGGCTATATAAACAGATTTATAAGTAAATAGGGAGTGATTTAAAGAGGGGATTAAGTAAAGTTTGGTTGAAGGTCTGAGGAGAAGGCAGCCTTATATTTTGGACTGTTTAGTTCAAGACACATGGTGATACCTGCAATATAGAACAGAAAGTCACTGTTGCAATTACAACTAATCCGCACATCTACGTTCTGAAACACTGTGCCTCTATGTCAGGATGCCACAAACTTTCTCAACTGTTATATTTTAAAACAATCACTGCCTATAAATAGCATCAACACTAGAAAGATAACTTCTACCTCATTTCTTCTTTTCAAGATATAGTATATTTTGAAGTTAAATTTTAATCCATAATCTTACCAAAGGAAATCTTATGAATGCAGTTTATAATCCTACTAGATGCCCAGTGCACAGATACGTGCATGGGATATTGGGCAGAAAATGGCATCCGACATCCCCTGAGGGGTCCCGGATTACCAGAGGGTGGTTCTCGGGTGACGCACCCTGGAATCAGGCTCCCTACTCTCTGGCTCTGAGTTGATTGTTGCTACAAAATATATTAATTTCTAGTAAATTAAAATATGATGGTTTCAAAATTTATTTTGGGGTAACTATAAGATAAAATTGGTAGTACATTTAAAAAATATATATTCATAATTTCTATATCCCTGGGTTGTTTACAAACCAATAATTACTTTTTTTTCATAATTTTTCTCACCATTTGCTACTTATCCTTTCCATTGGTGAAATAATACCAAGCAAAGAAGTTAAGCATTTGCGTTAACTGATGGACTCTAGTATTATTTTTCTTTTGGATTGTTTCCCCTGAATGGCAAAGCTGAGTTCTTTTGGGATGGTAGGACTCCAGACATTTAGAGATAAGTCATCATTATGAAAAGAAGACATACTATGCACTTTTAGTTTTCAAAAGATAATCTCAGAAAAAGTATGTTTTAGTTTTCTTATGATCTTTCTAAAATATTTGATTAATTAATTTAAATGGTTTTCTTCAATTAATTTTAATAATTCTAACGGTTATTATATGTGCTCCAGTTATCTTCTTAAGATTGATTGACTTATCTTAATTTAAGCTGCTATAGCAAAGATTAAAAATTACCATAAGATATATATATTTATACAGTAATGTAAAAAGAAGGCAAAAATATAATTTTTGAGCTAGTGAAACCAATGTGTTTATCAATATTCTTTTTTTAAGTTGTCCTTGATGATTTCATCTAGTAGGTAGAGTTTGATTCAATTTAAAATTCAGAGTTTGCCATTTTATAAGTAGTCCATTTACCTCTTCCTAAAACTTTAATCATAGGGTTTATTTCTAAGAATATTGGATTACAAGTATCAAACTCATCTGCAAATCATTTTATCACTTTATTGTTTTCCCTTAGTTTAATTGAATTCTCTGGAGTTTAATTAGGTTTAAGCATAGTGATTATAGAAAGACTATGCGTGTCTCATGCACACATTCTCCCAAGTGGTCTTTACAAATTCCCCAATTTTATTTAGTGGATATTCAATCCTCTTACTAATTACTGGAAGAAAACCGCTCAAAGTACATTCCCTACTGATGGCTGGTTAGTGCTATCATCCTATTATAGAAAGTGCAGCATAATTAAGCTAAGAAGTTAGTAAAGCTTACAACATAATTATTATTCTAGTTTTTTAAGAAATGCAATAATTTCCTAGTTTTCTTGTTCTTATATTCTTGTCCAAGTGTAAAATCAGTTTAATTACAAATTTACTTTCAGGAAATCAAATCCAAAAAATGAATTGAAATAATAAAAATGGCCTACAAAATTATAGTTACTGTACTTTATGAAGCATCTAAATTCTGTGAGACTTTTATTATTCATATTTTAAATATATTTATGTTAATTCTATTTTTTTCTCAAATAAAATTACATAGGAGAGAAGCATTGGTCTGAATATGCTCATTAAATAAAATCCCAAATTTAAATAAATTTTAATTTTTGCACACACCATTTTTAACCACATTCACATGTATCTTGCATACATGTTTTCTTGTTTTTCCTTTCTTTAAAAAGAACAATGTAGTTGTAAGACAGAAGTATTAATAACTTGATAATCGAAATTTTATTATATTTAAAAATAATAAAAGTAAAATTGTGGCAAGAAATATGTTGTTTTGTTTTTAAATGAACTCAGATTGCCCTAGCCTGTTTGCTCAGTGGGTAGAGCATTGATCTGTGGACAGAAAGGTCTCAGGTTTGATTCGGGTTGTAGACTCCTCCCGGGGCCAGGCCTTGATCAGGAAGCATGAAGAAGGCAACCAATTAAGCTAAGCAATGTGTTTCTCTCACATTGATATTTCTCTCTGTCTTTCCCTCTTTCTGAAAATCAGTGGAAAAATATCCTTGGGTGAGAATTTTAAAAAAATTAAAAGTAAAGTAAAATCAACCCTGATTGATAAAAGAACAAAATACAAATAAAAATTTGAAATCTAAAAGATATATGTAATAAAAAAGTGCAGGCTTTGATTTTTAGAATTTTTATTATTCTAATAAAATATTGTCTTCCCCTCCCCCTCCATTTTTACTTTTCTTCAATACCCATTTGATAAGATAATAAGGTATAATTTTCCTAAACTCTTATATATGATTCGCTATTTATTTTTATACTTTTGTAGTTGTAAGGTAAGATGTTGGTATACAGAAATATCTCTTTATTGAAAAACTATGAAAAGTAATTCTAACAGGAAACGAGTTTTTCCCTGAGTTAAATACACTAGCCAACACTACTCAGTAAGTCATGGAAATGTTATTCCCTTCTTTATTCTTTCAACAAATATGAGTATGATTCATATTAATGGTGAAACAAAAACATGCTTCTCCTTCATGCATCTTCTAGCCAGAGAGAATAGAAGAAATTTTAACAAATCAATATACAGATGAAACTTAATCTGTTGCTATGTGCTTTGAAGGAAAATAGGAAGGATAATGATTATTGAAAGTAATTGGCATAGGGTGGTCACGGGAAGCCTCTCTGGGGAAGCAGCATTTGGACAGAGATCAGAAGCAAGGGGCCTCACTTGAGCTTTGGATAAATAAGATAAGCTTTTCAAACAAAAAGAATATTACATACAGAGGTCCTAAAGCATGAGCAGTGTAGCAAATGAGAAGTAGAAAAACATGCAAGAGGTGAAGTGAGAGCAGGGGAGAGGGGTTAGGAGGGCGTAGTCAGGGGTATAGTGATATGTGTTGTAGGGGCAGGGAAGATGGAAAGATGGGATGGATACTCAAGGGCCTATGTTCTCATCATAGAGATTTTTGAGCTTTCCTCTGTTTGAAATGGGTAGTATTTAAACCTTTTGATCAGAATTACTGTGATCTGATTTATGTGAAAGGAATCATTATGATTTCTGCCAGTGAAGACATCTGAATGCTTACCAGACCCTGGGACTGGTACCAGCTCTTGGAATGCAATCAGACAGGCTTGTGATGAGAGTTATGGTGGCCATGGCTGCCACCTGAGCAGTGCAGTCTGACCAAATTTCACCTGGTACAGAGGCATCAGGGGTTGGGATGTGGGCCATCAGGCCTTGATCTTCCATTCCATCCACTCTCCACTCTCCTCCCAGGCCTTCCCATTAACCAAATCTAATTACAAGCCAGAGGGAAGTGTTGCCAGGATGATGAAGCCCATAGAAATAAGCTTCGCAGGGCACGGAAAGGAACAGAGAAGGTGGCTGGTGGATCTGGAAGAGCAAGTGGAGATTACCCTGTACAATCCCTATCGACTATGTGCTTCATAACAGCGGAACCACGAACTATTAATAAATAATTATATTTCCAGCTCCAAAGACAATGCACAATAAATAGCTCATGCCAGACATCTCTGACTTCTGTATCTGACACCATCCTCTTTTCATTTATTCAACCCTTGCTTTATTTCTTGAGACACAGTTTAAATAGATTTATATTTGAAGTGTCCTTAACACACTCCCTACCTTCTTTCCTTCATATTACCCATGGCTCTTCTAGGTGGAGATAAAGTACTCTTCTTACATATACCCTCATACTTACCTGCATTTTGTGCATATGCCTTGGTGTGTTATACAATAGACCTTTAGACAAATTTACTTTAAATTTAAAGCCTATTTCTGAACCCTTTAAGTAGTGAAAAAATTTAATTTGATCTTTGAATGTTCCAGGACCTTGTACCATTGAGTAGAATATCAACTCAATAAATATTTAGCAAATTATGTGCATATTAATGAATAAGTGAACAAAGGGTAAACGAATCGGAAAAAAATGTAACATTTAAATATCTGAAGACCTCTTACCTCTATATCCTACTTCTGACTCTACTGATGACATTCTTGCTATTTTCTTTTAGAAATTTTTAACAATCTAGCATATTCTCAAGATAATTCAACTCAATACATCACCTGCAGAACAATTTTAAATTAAAGTTTGCCTCCTTATTTGATGTTCTTTTCTCTTTGCCCTATTCCTTCCCATGTGATCATGAGGCTGTTTTTCGGGGATGAGGTATGATTGATTGTATTCATTCTACATAACAAGTATCCTCCCACATACATATGCCACTACCTGAGCAAAAGCCAAGTGACTAAAATAGGCAGACATTTTTCCCTCTAAAAAATCCCCATATAAAATGAATAAAAGTGAAACTGAAATTACATGGTAAGATAAGACAATGCCAATAAATAAAATAAAGGAAGAATCTACATTATGAAAACCATTCGGTCATATCTAGAATAATGCTACCAAGGGAAATACACATCATGAAGTTTATAAGTATTATTTATCTTCAGATACCAAACTGAGCTCTTTAAAAAAAAATAAACTTTATAGTCAATAAAATGAAATGTTTAGTTAGCCACTGGGATTTTCATTATCCGAACACATGGATATGTCAATATTTGCAGTT
Organism: Myotis davidii; assembly: GCF_000327345.1. Lineage (NCBI taxonomy): Eukaryota > Metazoa > Chordata > Mammalia > Chiroptera > Vespertilionidae > Myotis > Myotis davidii. The sequence continues at coordinate 681,313 of NW_006297660.1, forward strand.
GTTTAGAGCTAAAAGTGTTTAAAATGTAAAGAAAATGAGGTGATTTCACTAAAAGTTACTTTAACAACTAGTTAAAGGTTAACATGTGAGAGTCCTGTTAAAAGAAACAGCCTTTTTCTGTTAAAACTCATTTTTATTTTTTAATGCATTTTTATTAATTTCAGAGAGGAAGGAAGAGGGATGAGAAATAGAAACTGTTGGGGTCCAACGGTCCCCAAAGGTGTGGACGGAGTCGGCGAAGAAGGAATGACACGGAGACAGCGTTCAGTCAATCAGCAGCCTACCCAGGATCTCTAGCCAGGGTCTCCAGCCAGGTTCTGTTTTTTATTGTCTTGTACAAACATATTAAGAACAGTATGCCATATACACCAGGTCCCTTGAAACATATGCTGTGCAGATGTTTCTTCCCTGCAGCGACTGTGTCAAGCAGCAAGGATGGACTGGCTTCTGGCAAAAACATCAAAGATGAGAGAGAATCATTGACTGGCTGTCTCCTGCATGCCCCACAGTGGGGATCAAGCCTGTAACCTGCGTATATGCCCTGACCAGGAATTGAACCATGACCTCCTGGTTCATAGGTTGATGCTCAACCATTGAGCCACGCCAGGTGAGCTATATTTCTATCTTTATATTACAGTCTTTAAAAAACTGAGAATAATGATTCCATTGGAAAAATTTTAATATAATGCCTATAGCATAAATTAAGTATTGATATTTAGTAATTGAACTCCACGGCAGATCTGCTTCTGATCAGACACAGCCACTCACCAACTCTTAATCCTGAATATTCCAGAAGGAAAAAAAAAAAAAAGCTCATAGTTCCTACCTCATAGAGCCAGTATTTAGATTAAACATAATGACCAACTTCAGCGCAGTAGGTAACACAAATTGCAACTGTATGTGTGCAGGCCATCGGGAGGCGAGGGGCTTTAATTTCCATGCCACGCTTATCCTCAAAAACAACCTCATAGGTGAGGCATCACTTCAACAAACAAGTGACAATTGGATCTGATATACTGTCTCAAGCTCCACTCCTTTGGAGAAGAGTAATTGGGGTTGGTAATTAAATCTGCTCAAAATGAAGGGCCTTGTGACTCAGCTTTTCCTTACCGTACGCCGGGGAATTTTGTGCCAGGCTCTGGAATCGGCATCAGCCCTCACAACACAGGTGGGGAACCAAGAGAATGGGTTTTCAAAGTAAAACGGGGTTGAAACTCAGTCCTCCTAGAGAGTAGATTACAAATGACCATGGTATTGTTTTATTCCAAATACCTACCGTATTTGCCGGCGTATAAGATGATTTTTTGGCCCTGAAAAATATGCCTCCAAGTGGGGGGTCGTCTTATACGCCAGGTACACTTCAGATAGACTGCCCATAGTGCTTGCCCCGTGCCATAGTGGCCTCCTGATGCCCGCCCACTTCATTCCACATACCGTTCAGGCATCAGCAGCGCTGCTGGGTGTATGCTCGGCTGTTATGCGATTTTGCGAGTGTGGTAAATTCTGGTTACCGTATATTTCTTTACATATGCATTGAAGATTCGCGATTTTGCGCTATCATGGTGCCTGTTAGAATGTTGAAGAGCTCGCACTTGTGCACTAGTGAGGTCCCAGGGAGATGCTGATGCAAGGGTGGACCAGACGGCTATAGTGACAGGGCGGGCAAACAGGGAGCAGGGACCAATCAAATCAGGCTTTGTATACAGCCAACAGCCAACCACAATATTGCCCCATTGTACAGTACAGCATAGAAAATGTCGACCAGTCAAACCCCTATCATCCCTATCATGGCACCAAGATGTCGTTGATGAACTTTTAATATCAGATGATGAAGAGGAGTTTGAAGGCTTTTAAGGTGAAACTGTCACGCCAGCAAACTTGCTAGGGACTTGCCCGGCACTTGCTCTCTCCCTCTATTTGTTATCTTACTTCTATCATTGACAGTCCCTCTAGGTTGTGGGCTGCTTGCCTGTGTTCCTGAGAAGCATCTACGGTACCAGTCTATAGTGTGTTTTCTTTAGTGAATTACCGGTATGTTTACCGGTAATAAACTTGCACTGTTTTATGTATATGTTTGATTACATACAGCCTTGTGACAGTTTTCCTGCATGTCATAAGCATTTGAATATAAATTAAAATGTTAAAATCAAATCTGATATTGTTTTACCTTTTATTTGGTGTGTGGAAGGTGTGCGGAAGAGGGGGTAGTCTTATATGGCGAGTATATAACAAACTCTGTATTTTGAGTGGAAATGTTAGGGGGTCGTCTTATATGCCCAGTCGTCTTATACGCCGGCAAATACGGTAAGCCAGCCCCCCCCTGCTGACGTGTTTAGTCCTCAGGTTTGGGAATGTATTCCTATCTTTCTGTTGCAATTGTTTGCCTGCACTAGTAATAGGGGTCAAAGTGGGTTGATTCTACTACTTTCTTATTACTCAGAGATAATGATTAGAACAAATTCCAATAGACCAGCCTTTGACTGTTTGCTTCTGGTAAATATTGGAAACATTGATGACCTCCTGTTCACATGTTCTCCCCCTGTGCCTGTGGACAGGTAATTTTTGAGCAGAGGTATAAGCCTTTTACGTTCATTTTCCTGCCTGAGGTTGTACACATGGAACAGTCTTTTGGAGAATTTATAATAACCATAAAGTGAAATAGGAAATTATAGAGAACATTCCAAGCTATTTGTCAGACTGTGGGTTATGAACCTGGAAGAACAATTTAGGATAGATTTAGCGATATTCTAACTTCCCATGACATCTGTGAAAACACCATTGAACAAAACACAAATAATTCATGGCACACTAAGGAAGTATGTTTTTGCTTCAAATCTAAATCCCCAAAGTAGTACTTATTTCTAATTGTGGTGGTGCAGAAGACATTGTCAAAATACATGTGTGTTTTCTATTATACTCTTAAAAACACCAAAACCAAAAATTGATATGTTATGCCAGGTGCTAAAAATAGATTATTTTCTAGGATGGCTCTAGTTTTCATTATTGAATTTGAGTGTTTTTATAAAATATGTATAACTGGTAGGAGCACAGATTAAAGTTGCCATCATCTGTCATCTGGGTTGTATCCATTGGAAAGTGTCAGAATGCACTGAGCTGGCAGGTTTCAAGGTGGTCAGTTAGGACAAGGAGCATACTAAAAGCAACAACCAAACTTTCTTCACTCACTTCAATGATGCAAGCAAGCGGCCAGAAGAGAAGGTACTAGCTTCTTCAATGTACCACTTCCCCCCACCCCACGGATTAGAGAATTTTATATTTTGGTGCAGATGGGGGTAGCAGACTGAGTCCTGGTTCATAGGTGAACACTCAAGCACTGAGCCACACCAGCTGGGCAGCTTCCCTGATCTTAAAGAGCTTAACAGGACTAACTTTCTTTAATAACCCAGGGCATATAGAAACCATTGGAAGATTAAATATTTGTAAAAGTTAAAGTTATATATTGGTTCTTGGGTTTCATTAAACATGGGTAAAATATACTTTTATATTTTCTTTGTAGACTCATTAGATAAACTAAAAAGTGTATTGTCTACTTTCGGTCCTCAAATTGTAGACCTCTAATGTACATCTGACATTTCCAGAATTAATCTTAAAATTTATATATAATATTTGTATCTATATACAATATATATTTGTATAGCATTTTAGTACTATATATTATATAGTACACCTAATATTTTACTTTTTATATGATATATAAAACATATGGTAAAAAAAGTAATGAAGCCTTAGCTGGTTTGGCTCACTGGATAGAGCGTCAGCCTGGGGACTTAAGGGTCCCAGGTTCGATTCCGGTCAAGGGCATGTGTACCTTGGTTGCAGGCACATTCCCAGTAGGGGATGTGTAGGAGGCAGCTAATCGATGCTTCTCTCTCATTGATGTTTCTAACTCTCTATCCCTCTCCCTTCCTCTCTGTAAAAAATCAATAAAATATATATATTTTTAAAAGTAATGAAACAAGTTTAAGTAAAGTTCTTTGAACTACTAGAAATATATAAGAACATAATTAGTAGACAAAGAACAATGTTACAATTGTGCAACCTTTGCTTTTCTATAGTGGAACTTTGATTGTGTGCATAGAAGTATTGTGTGTCTTTCTGCAAAACTTTACCCAGCTGTAGGTTTCAGTACAGGATTCTTCAAAACCATTAGTTCAATTTTAGACCTATAATTGCAGTGACTAAGAAAAATTTTCTAGGAGAAAATACTCTATTTGAAAGAATGAGTTATGTTTATCAAAGCTACATCTATCTATATCTATATCTACATATCTATATATCTATATCTGAATCATCTCTATCTCTGTCTCTGTCTCTATCTCTATCTCTATCATCTATCAAAACCCATGTAATAAATGACTGAAAATTTAAATTTTTCAGAGAGGGCAGATAAAATGGTTTTATTTTCTTTGGGAAGAACTCTGTTTTTCTATTGAAGGGAAATGAGGCACAATTTTCCTTTTTGCTTTATTTCTGATAAAATTAAGGAGAAAAGTGAATACTCAGAAAAAATAGGTAATTTTCCTCTAAAAAAATATAAAGCTCAGAATGTGTTAAAATTGAAAGGAAAATATTTGCTTAAATGTTGTCCAGAATAAGCTTTTAGTCCTGAGTATATTTCGGTTTCTAAAGGTGACAATTTTAGATCCTTTCTAATCTCCTTTAAACATTCCCTTCCTTTGAAAACGGGATCATCGACAACATTATTTTCAGAAGCTGGCTTTAAGGAGCACCCACTGAATCAGCTGTTTTTGGACTCCCAATTGAAGTAGAATGTAATCAAGCTATTTTGCATCTGTGGATGTATTCTGGCGTTTTCACTGCCACAGTTCTTTGTTTGTCAAATAATCATTTTCTGTAATAAGGGAGCAGGGTGTAAACATGCTTTTCTGTAATTTCTCTTTCTCTGGCTATCTAATTTTCCATAGAATGAACATGAAATTCTGACGAGTTTTACAACTGCACAGTGTGTATCCAGTTAGATAGTTAATGAAAAGAGAGTGAAGCTTAGCAGTGACGTATGACAAAGCAGGGATTTGATGATCTTTTTGGCACATTTTCTTATCTCCAACATTTTCACTAAGGGGTATTTCATATTATAAAATGACACCAATTTTCCACCTTACCTATAAAAGTTATGCGTTCCATTAAATGTTGCCGTATGGATGCTGTCCATACACCTAACTTAAATATTTCTTAGCTCTTCAGACTTCATATTAGATCCTAGAACTTCCTATTATTTATTGCAGAAGAATTTACATCATGTTATGTAACTTCTGACCGATATAGCTTTGATCAACTTAAAAGAAATACGTTAAAAACTGAGATCTTACCATGACATACACTGTCCCACATAATTTAATCTGTCACCATCTCTCTAGTCCCATTCTACTGTTCTCACTTTTGCTCCTGGGTTTCTGTCACACAGCCTTTGCCACCCTGAAATACCTCCATCTCTGAAATACACACGTTTTGCTTCCTTATTCCATTTAGGTTTGAACTGAAAGACTATCACTCTAGGGAAAATGTATATTCTCCTGCTAATCTGAGAAGGTAGTGACTGTATGTATCCCTTAAATCTGCTTTATTTTTGCCTCATCATTTGTATGAATTTGAATTCTCTCCCCAAATTCCTATGTTGAACTCCTAATCCCCACTACCTTAGAATATGACTATATTTGGAAATGGGGTCTTTAAAGGGGTAAAATGAGGCCAGTAAGGTGGGCCCTGATCCAATATGACTATTGTCCCTTTAAGCAGAGGAAATTAGGACTCAGGCACACACAGCAAAGGCCATGTGAAGGCATGGAGGAGATGGCATCTATAAGCCAAGGAGAAGCCTCAGAAGATCCCTACTCTGCTGAAACCTTATCTTAAATTCCTAACCTCTACTATACTGTGAGTAAACAAAGTTCTGTTGTTTAAGCCACCCAGTCTGTGGCACCTTGTTATGGCAGACACAGCACACTAATACAGCACTTAATCATTACAGCCACGTGCTGCATAACCATATTTCAGCCAATGGCCGCCACCTTCCTAAAGAGGTTGGTTCCATAGATTATAATGGAGCTACATTTTCTGTAAGAAATGGAAGGATAGGTGGTTCACAAGGAATTCTTTTTCTCTGACAGAAGCAACATCCATGGGGCTCGCAATAGATTTCCCTCTCACAACCCCTCAATTTTGAGTACACAGGTTACATCCCAATTACTCAGTCTGTGACCTATCTCAGCACAGAGGAGCCCATCCCCACAGCACTACACATTCAGAGGGGCCTACAGCCCACAGATCTAGTGTGATGTCTTCAAAGAACGTTGCTGTACATTCTTTGTTGAGAACCTAAGATCTTGTATAAGGACACCGGTCCACATGACCTACATTAATAAGTGCTAGGTGTCACTGCCACTTTAGTAAAAGCTTTCTGTGGTACTGTGGAGCCAGCCTGTCCCTGTACTTTGGAAATATTTTCAGGTTGCAATGATGTAAAGCATAGATAAGTTTTTCTTCTATCAACTAGGTGCCAGAGAGAGCCCTTTGTGACGGATAGGGTCAGTAAAAACAAAACCGAACTTCCAAAGTCAAAATATTGGGTCCTCAGTTCTACACCGCCTCCATCTTCTTTTTTAATGAATACCACCAAGTTTGTTTAATCTAATCATTGCTACAACATGCAATTGTCAAAGCTACATTGCCAAGACAATCCCTATCTTTTAAAAAATATATTTTTATTGTTGATAGTATTACAGATGTCTCCTTTACTTCTCTCTTCCTAGTCCCTGCCTTGCCCCCCCCCCCAGGTTTTCACCACATTTTTATCTCTGTCCATGGGCTATGCATATCTTATGCAAAGCTTAGCAACTGAATGGCAGAATGACTGGAATGACCAAAACAACCGTGGCCCCTCACTTTGGCCCTGCCCCCAATCAGCCCCCATCAGGGCTGGCTAACTGGATCCCACCAGTGCACGAATTTGTGCACCAGGCCTCTAGTAAGTATATAAGTTCTTTGGTTTATCTCTTTCATCCTCCCATCCCCCACATTGAGGTATGTCAGTCTGTTCCATGCCTCCATGCTCCTATTTTGTTGGTCATTTCATTTTGTTCATTAGATTCCCTATACTTCTTTATCTCTTCATTCTGATTTCTTATTCTGATCCTCAGGGCCCCTTCCACTCCACCAGTTTCTCCTTGATATTTCCAGTTAATGCAGTCCGCATCCCTCTTCATGGAGAAGCACTGACAGTTTCCATGGTACATTTCTGACCTTTGCAGAAGGAAGTAGGCTGAGGAAGGAATGCCTGATAAAAGGAGAAGATAATTCAGTTTGATTCATTTCACCCAATATTAACTGAGCCCCACTCTGATATTCCCAGTGGGCTTAATGTTAGAGTGAGCAAAGAGCAGGGTAGCCTTCCTGGATTCCAGTCAAAAGACCTCTCACGTCACTTATTAAATGTATGAACTTTATAATGTTCTCTCATCATACCAATTTCCTTATTTGTGAAGTAACAATGTTAACAAAATATTATAATTATCGTTTGGATTGAAATTAAATGTTACAGTGAATTTTAAAATGAAAACGCTATGCAAATGTCAATGATGCATAAATTAGCTAATTCTGAAGTTTTTCAGAGGCTGAATTTTTAACCAAATTTTTATGTTTTTATTTTTTTAAACAAAATTTTAAAAGTTAAATTCAATTTTAGTCACATGCATAAAGTTTCTCAGGTCTGAAAATTAACTTAAGGGATTATTTACAATTTGATGGCACAAGCATTGCAAAGCACTTTTATTGTTTTCTGAGTTAAGTGAGAAAGATAATGAGTGAACATGACTGCAAGAATGCATTAATGTGCCAATTATGAATATATTTGTAGAAATTTTGGAGGGATAGGGATAATTTTTATTTTTAAAAATATCTCATTTTAATTCTTTATTCTCTCATTTTTTTTTTTTTGCCTCCTATAGCATATAAACAGGGATACATTTTGCTGGTAAAATGCAATTGACTGTCTGGGTTGTACTAGATTACAGATTTTTAATGAAGGCAAATTACTAATTTTGTGACCTTGAACAGTTTATTTGACTCTCTATAGCTATTCCTCTTGAACTGGAAAATTAAATCTAAGTAGAATCTCAGTGCCAAACAGATGCTACCTTTGGCTGAAATTGTCTTGGGTAATTTATAAAATAATAATTAATAACTAAGAGCCAGTGCCCAGAAATTATGCAAGCATATCCATTACCTCTGTACATAAACAAAATCAATTTTCATTAAATATGCTAATTCCACGTAGCATCACTATCAGCGCTTTGCCAATGCCTGATTAGGCATTATGCCTTATTTTTGAAATCAAGCAAACCATTTTTCCTTATTTGTTTTGATTGCCTTCAATATGGCCCATCCTAATTGTGTTGAGAACAGGTGCATTTGTGTTGCTAAAGAAACCAAAATAACAGTTTGAAGGTAAACCTTTTATATGCCATACGGTACAATTATTTCATAGGGATACCCAGCAAGGAGTATTCTAAAAGTGCCCTTACTGTAATTACAGGCCAAAAAGGGAGTAAATAGGGAACTGGGGATTTATAGATGATGATTTCCAACAAATTCTTTCAATTGAATTAATGGATACTGATATTTGTAGATATTTGAGAATTTTTAGAATAAATTCACTAATTATTTAGAATTTATTCCTGCTCTACACTTCTATTTTTTTCAGGTAAATATATTTTAACAGAAATGATTAACTTCACTCTTTACTTAAATATATTTATATGTTCTGGATAATTAATTGAATTTAATTGCTTCAACAATATGATGGCTTCATTATCAAAAATGTCAATTGAGAGAGATTTTATTTACTTATTAATTGGGTTCAAGAATGTTTTTAATTATTGATCTAAATAAAATTAGTAATTGATCTATTTAGTGTTCACTACCATTATTAGCACCCAAGTGATTTTTTCATATAATCCTTATATTGATTATGCTAGCTGACACTATTATTTTAATCTTAAAATCAGGAAATCAAAGATTATTCAAGCAAAGTAATTTTTCCAAGGCCAAACACTTAATAAACTAGTGAAATGAATTTTAAAACTATTTTTTAAATAGCAAAGTCTGAATACTTCATTCTATAGATACCTATTCTTCAGGGCTGCTTAATTTGCATATTATTAAATGTTGCTTATCACTTAGCAAATAAATAATCCTGGAGCAGATGTTAATGTATTTGTAAATGTTATTTTAAATGTCTTGGTATCTTGCCAGTTATAATTTATTTTTCAATGAAAAAGTGTCATGTTAAGATATATGATGGAAATAGTAATAAATTATTTGTTAGAGTAATAATATTAAAACATATCTGAATTTTAATTGTGTATAATATATGGAGATAAAGTTTATCAAATAATAGGAAATATTAGACCTTTAAAACTCTCATTTTACTACCTGTTTCAATTCCTTCTCCAAACAAATGATACATAATGCTAATCACCTAGTTAAGCAATTTGCATTTGATATAGTTTCTTTCATTTTGTAATTAAAAATTGAAATTGTTAATAAATGATATATCATCATAACATCTTTAATTAGTGAATGAAGTGAGTCCTGCCTTTGGACTTAAGCTGCAACTCTTCCCTGTCTCCAGCCTGCAGGCCTCCCCCTTCAGATTATGCACACATCAAGCCCCCACAATTAAGGAGCTTAAGCTTTAAAATCTCTCTCTCTCTCGTGTGTGTGTGTGTGTGTGTGTGTGTGTGTGTGTGTGTGTGTGTGTGTGTCACTAAAGATGGGTGAGCTGACAGTGTATGATATATGAATTGGTCCATGTAGCAGAGAGTCAAAGAATGTTGGAAGGAGAAATACCGATCAAAGTCAGCATCCTAAAAAAAAAAAAAAAAAAGTTACCTAAGAAACACATAGGAGATAACACTGACAATGGGTTACAGATGACAGGCTGCACTACAATACCTTGATATCTATCCAACTGTCTCTGAATGCCCGGCATTATTGATCCCCCACTTGACTCCATCTCATGGTACCCTATGGATGGCTGTAGGTGAGTATATTTAAGGCATTTTCTTTCATATACATCATGATCTAAACCTCTTTCTGTAGAATGGAAGTCATGGAACCATGCTTTACTTATGTTGGACTCTGGTGTATTTTGCTCTGGGAAACTCTGCAATAATTCATATTTTCTTGTTTTGCTTCTTTAAAGCCCCAAAGTGCCGAGCAGTGCTTTGCAACAGCCTCTATAGTTCAACTGTTACAGAGAACATCAATCAAAGATTGCACACATCCACTGCACTCTTCCCTTCCATCCTATCGGACTCCAGTCGTAAATAAAAGCCAAATGGCCAAGAAAAAATATGCTCCTTTTGTTGATAAATTTTTAAGTAATTGATGAACCTTAGAACACAATTTGATTATTTCTACTTCTTCTCTTCTTCCTTCACTTCTCCACTTTATTTTGAATTGGATTTTAGTTTGAAATTGTATTTTTAATTGACAGAAATTAAAAAAAGAATCTTCATGTAGTAAATGTTATAAGGTAATAGTGGAATGATTTAAATATACAGAGACATTATGATAAGTTGGTGTACAGAATAATTAAAAGGAATATGTATATATACTCTACCATTTCATGAGACTGTACTATTTGTGAAGCACTTATTGATGAAATAATGTATATTAACATTTAACACTCAAAAAATCTCTCAGAGGTATGTATTATCATAAATTCCATTTCTAGAGAAGAAAACTAATGCGCAGCTATAGTTCTACACTTCTCCACAGTCCTCGAGTCCCACACTTAGAGATTACATCACTTTTAATAGTTATGTTCTCTTTTATCAGTATGACTCCACCAATGAACTTTGCCATAGTGTCCCACAAAATGAAAACAAAACTATATAAACTATTACCAAAAAATTAATTTGACCTTGGTAAAAATTTTAGGATGCTATACAAGTACTATAATTATACATTTTGCTTTTAATTATTTGAATCACATTAGCTGATTCTGAACACATGTTTAAATCAAAGACCTGATATGATACACATCAAAATCTACATCACTTATAAAAGCCACATATTATATGACATTCTATAAAGATAATACCACAGAGCTTTAATTCACAAATACAAAATATGAATTTCTTTTATGTCACAAATATTACTTTTATATCAAACTTTGTCCCTGTTGTACACTTGATTGCTAGTCAGTCACTTTTGAAGAAAAAAAAAAATGTGTCTATGGAACTGCTTAGGTAGCACAGCTCTAAGGATTCAATATCCCAACATAGCCATTAATGTATGTGCAAGTATATTTCCACCTCACAGTAGAGATCATGTCTAGAGAACTACCTTCTAATGTGGTATTGTTAAGTCATGCTATGTGGTGGTCACAGTCATACAATTAAAATGATTAGGTATATAATTTGCACTATCTTATTTTTAGATTTGTATTAGTAATTTGCTCATTGATAGAAATCTTTATTAGAGGAGAGTGGATCTTGTGGATAAAAGTTGTAGAAGAATAAAAAAATAATGCTAAGCTTCTCCTCTCTGGTAAAGAACAGGAGTTATAGACTATTTACATTTCTGTGACCTTAACTTTATAATAAAAAAATATTTGGCCAATAGCAGCAAAAAGATGTTTGAAGTTATTGAAATTTTAAATAAAAATGTGAGGATATGTATGAAATTGGCTAGGACATTCTTGCCAAAAAAAAAAAAAAAAAGTATAATTAAAAGAAATGAGAGAGGGAGGGAACACCCAGTTCCAGACAAGGAAGAAAATATACAATTTTAAAATTATATATGATATCTACTGTTTTAGCTAAAAATAGTAGATATTATATCTGAAATAATCATTTTCTCTCATTTCTAGGGCATGCATGGTAATACTTAAAAATATTGCAGCCCTAACCAGTTTGCTCATTGGATAGAGCATCGGCCTGTGGACTGAAAGGTCCCAGGTTCTAGTCCGCTCAAGGGCATGTACCTTGGTTGTGGGCACCTCCCCAGTAGGAGGTGTGCAGGAGGCAGCTGATCGATGTTTCTCTCTCATCAGTGTTTCTAACTCTCTATCCTTCTCCCTTCCTCTCTGTAAAAAATAAGTAAAATATATTTTAAAAAATAAAAATATTGCATATATTAACTATATGAATGAGGGAAGATAGAAGAATGATTGCTGATTGGTATAAAAAAAGACAAAGTTATGTGATTTAAGAAAATATACTTCTATAAGAAGATGAATGATTGAAAGGTATACATGAAACAAAGGACATACAGAGAAAGAACATGTGAATGTGTCATTAAGTATTACAAAATCCTAAATCCAGCACAAAGAACCTGAGGGAGAGTGATGGTCATAGTTACTGGACTTCAATCCACGGGCTGAAACCCAAAGGTAGATCAGACTGCTTTTTATCTGGAGCCTGGGCCCTCTCCTAAGGGGACAATTCAGTTCTGACGATGGCAAGACTGAGGCCCTCAGCCTCTAAAGCAGGGGTGGGCAAACTTTTTGACTTGAGGGCCACAATGGGTTCTTAAACTGGATGGGAGGGCCAGAACAAAAGCATGGATGGAGTGTTTGTGTGAACTAATTTAAATTCAAAGTAAACATCATTACATAAAAGGGTACGGTCTTTTTTTTTTCAATAGTTTTATTCAATTCAAATGGGCCGGATCCAGCCGCGGGCCGTAGTTTGCCCACGGCTGCTTAAAGGCTAGCGCTCTGGATAGGAAGTTTACAGATTATACAAAGAGTGCATCTTAAATTAGTCTTCTATAACAAAATAGTGCAGACTGAATGATGTATAAACCACAGAAATTTATTTCTCACAGGTCAGGAGGCTAATAGTCAGAGATCGTGGTGCTAGTATGGTCAGTTCTTGTAAAGACCCTCTTCTGGGTTGCATATTACAAGTTTCTCCTTGTATCCTCACAGGGCAGAAAGCAGAGAGAGGAAGCAAGCTCTCTCCTCACTCTTACAAGAGCACAAACCCCATTCATGAGGATCCCACCCTCAGGATTTCATTCAATTCTAATTACCTTTCAAAGGCCTTATCTGTTATACCAAGACATTGGGGATTAGGGATTCAATATATGAATTTGGGGAGAGACAAACATTCAGTGTTTAGCTGAGTACATACTACTAACCAGGGAACAAATATCTTAGAGGGAATCTTACCATTCTGACTACCACAGTTCATCTTCTGGTCTTAAAGCATTATTTCCCTCCTACTTTCAGACATATTAATCCTGATGAGTTCCCAAGAGTGTCATCCCATCAGAGCAACAACTCAAAGTCTAAAACCTTATCATTTAAATCATCTAAGTATGGTGGAACAGACATACGATATCAGTTATAAATATTTGGTTCAAAAAGGAAAGCAATGGAATGTGTAAATGAGTCACTTGACTCTAAGATTTCCCCCATGATTTTCCTTGATTAGATTTCAAGGCCTGGAATAATTTTGCTGGATTCTCAGCTCTGTTTCTGTGATCTTGTTTCTACCATTTGAGCCAGATTTTTCATTTTTCATGAAGGTATTGTGTTTGCAGCTGAGTAGTTTTATCATGCACCTACCCGCCAAAAGAATGTTGTGAGACTGAGAGCCTTGTTTTATTACATAGTCTCTCTGTCCCTTCCAGCCCACGCTGACAGTAGTTCTGTTGAAACAATTTTCTCAAGAGCTCTGTGAGCCTTCATGGATGTCAAGGGGATTAAATTCATTAGACAAAAGCCAATGCCACAAATCTTTCTGAGCTGATCTCTCTCTTTGGCTCCTGAAGAGTTGGCTGAGAGGCAATGTCCTTACACTTCCTAGGGATCTTCTGGTTTATTTGAGAGGTGCTGTGAGGCAAACCCTTAATCTCCACAAAGGCCTCTTCAGTCACTGTGTTTTCTGACCTTTTGATCTTTCTGAAGTTTTACCAAAATGTTGTACAGTCATGCCTGTTCTCTATGCCATGAATTCAGCAGTTATTTCCAAATTTAAGCATCTTCTGCCTTCTAAAAAAACTGAGCATTTTCAAAATCGTTCTTTCCTCATTCCTTATGCTTAATGATTCTCCCTCAATTTATACCCTTCTTCTCATATTTTACTGTAAGCAGCAGGGAAATAAAAACCCCAAAACAACAACAAAAAACCACAAGCAACATCTTTCTTTTGCTTGGAAATGTCTTTAGGTAACCCTAGTTAATGCCATCCAAGTTTGTTGTTCCATATACTAGTCCTTGCAGGTCACACTTTTGCTAAGTTTTCTGATACTAAATAAAAAGGATTCCACCTCCTCAAGTTGTTCAATTCTTTTGCAACATGTTACCCCCTTCTTTATGAGTCTTAAGCATCCCATATCCAGATCTCTTCTATCATCTGTCCAATTGACTTATGCTTTCTCCATTATGCTCTCAAACTACCAGAGGTTCCTCCCACATATTAGGTATACCATTACTTATACCAAAATCTGTATTAGTTTCCTACTTCTGTGTAACAAAGTATGACAAATTTTGCTTCTTAATGAAACACAGACTGTACCTCATCATTCCAAGTGCTAGGAGTCAAGGCCTGTTTAGCTGAGTAATGTATCAGGTTCGCACAGGGCTGTAATCAAGGTGTTGGCGAGGCTACATGTTCACCTGCATTTAAGGATCTTCTTCCAAGATTTTTCAGATTGTTTATTCACTTTTTCATGGTTGTATGTTTTAGGCTCTCAACTCCTAGACGTTCCCAACAGCAGAAGAGTCCCTCTGACTCTAGTTCCTGTTTTACAGAGCCCAGCTGTTTAGCTTAGTCTTATTTATAGACTTCTTTTTGATGAATTTAACATTGTACTAATACACTAAAATAGCCTTTCTCCTTTGTCAGATAAAATAGCATAATCATGGGGATTTTATTCATCATAGTCACAGGTCCTACCATCACTCAAGAGGAAGGTGGAAATCTTGGGGGCCATGTTAGAATTCTGCCCACCCTTCAGCCAAACTCTCACTTCCCATTTTCAATCATCCTATACCTTCTCAAAGTACTACAAGCCTTAGTATCTGTAATCCCTGGGGATTATTGAATATGTAATGACTCTACTTTTTTTTTACTATATTTTTCATGTGTCCTGGCAAGTTAGTTAGTACTCTCAATTCTCTTAATCTACCAGTTGAAGATAATACAAACCCTCATCTCTCACAAGGAAGGAACACTGTGAAGACTTTGTAAGTAAAGGATGATTTAAAATTCATGGTGATGTCTCCAATAAAAATCTTCTCATATCTTCACTAAAATAATATTAATAATATCACTGTTCATAATGGACTCAAATGGAAACAATCCAAATGCCTATCAATAGTAGAATGGATAAATACATTGTGGTATATTCTTCATACAATGACATTGTACACTGCAATGAGAGCAAATAAACTACAACTAAACCCCCAAATATAGAGGATTTCCTTACATACTATATTTAGGGGGGGAAGTCAAATATAAATTTGTGCAAATATTAGGTTTACATTTACATAAAGTTCAAAAGCAGGCTAAGCTAATGTGCAATATTCAGATTAGTATAACCCTAAAGGAAGGGATGAAAATGATTGGAAGGGAAATTATGGAGGCAGAATGTCCTCAAATAAACACAAACACAAGGTAAATGAGTATCATCCATATGAAGAATATGTTTATGACAACATGTTCTTTGTACATACAATGATTTTTAAATTATTTGATAGATGCAATCAGACTACAAAGCATTTAGAATTACGTATCAACTGCTACATATTGGAACATAAGCACACTTTCTGAAATAAAGCTGTCCCTATTATTTCCCAGGGATCAGGTAGAAGAAGAAGTTCTGCCCTGAAGCATTTTGTGCTGTCACTTTCATTTTAACAGAGAGTTTGGGTTTATTATGGGAGCATTGCTTTATGCCCCATGGCAGTTCAGCATACTTCAGTAGGTCGGCATTGTATCTTTGCATATATCTTTATTAAGGTGCGAAATGTAAATGATTATTTTAAATAACCTTTTAGCTCATTTTCAATCACTCTGTTTACACAAAACACAATACATTGTGGCATATTATATTTAACCTAAGAATACTCTCAAAAGATGTTTTTGAATGCAATTAAGTGATTTAATTTGAATATTAATTGTAATGTGCCTTAAAATGTCATCTATCTTGACATGAAATCTGTTTCACATTTACTAGTAACTCTGGGAAATCTTAATCAGCATACCACATTCCCAATTTTGTGTATGTATCAACAACTGGTAACTGATTCCATCATCCCATTGGTAGTTTTCTGTGTGGAGATTGATTAAATAGAGGGTAGTTTAAACCAGTGATGTCAGAGTTCTTCAACAGTTAACTATTTACGTTTTGGTCTTCCTGGCTCTGTTTGGACTTTGGATCTTCTAACTGTATATATCCTCCTTAGGTGATCCAACTCATTGCTGTAGGCTATCTTATATAATAAAAGGCTAATATGCAAATTGGCCCCTCTACCAAGAGTTCAACTGGGAGTTTGACCAGGGGGCGGGGCTAGCCAGACACCACCCATGCACGAATTCATGCACTGGGCCTCTAGTAAACTATATCTATACTCCTGACTTTAAAAAATATCTTAGGCCACTATATAACTCATGGACTAAAATAAAACCGCACTGATTTTTCTCCTGGATATCAATTTTGATATTTTTATATACCTTCTCAAGGTATTTCAAGGATAATCTTTATTTCTTTTTTTAGTAAGATATAATTAGCATATAACATTTTATTAGTATTAGATGTACAACATAATGAATTTAAAATATGTATGTATTATGAAATGATTACCAATATAAGCTTTTGTGATTGTTGTTGTTGTTTTTTTTAAACAACAAGAATGTACTTTAAAATGATATATTTTCCATTTGATTTTTCCCTCCTACTGCTTACATCCCATACCTTCAATGTTTTTAGAATAAAATGGAAACTCCTTAATAAGGCACTTCTATCTGGCTCCTGAATAGCAAGAAGCTTACTTGCAACCCTTCTCCTTCAAACATCTCATGACTTGCAATGAGTCCTTTCACTTTAGAAAATGACAAGATATATGAGGATCTGAAAAGATGGGTCTTCTGGAATTTTATGCTTGAATTGGGTTTTGAAGAAAATATTTTCTGCATCCCTTTCAGTGTGTTAAGAACAAGTTTGATTTCAGTATTATTGTATATGTGGCTTTGAGGACCACAGGGAGGCAAAGAGAAAATGGAATAGTTTTCTCACCATGAATTGTCTTTATGCTGTTATTTGCACTGATACACAGTTTCATTGTCCTAAACAGTGATGCAGAATATGGCTTTGTGTTTAAAACAAGTTGCTTTTCTGACAATAACAATGGGGTTTAACAGAATGTGCATGGGGTTTAATGAATATGTGTCTGCCACTTTGTGTAATTCGTTGCCTTGGCAAATTTCTTAATTACTCTGTGCCATAGAATTCTGGAAATAAAATCCCCAATTGTTAGATTTCTTTTTTTTTTTAATCTTTCCTTGGGAAAAAATTTTCTGAATTGTTTTTTTAAGCATTGAGGAATTGTATTAATAAAGTTAAATTAATTAAAATCTTTATAAAAGTAATTATGCAAAACTCAGCTTAAACAAAAAGATTCATTTCATTCAGAATTATTTTTTTCTTTTCATGTTAAACTATTCTGTTTTCTGCTTTGCATACACTGTCTTGCATATTCAACATGTCCCACGAGATATTTCTGCTTTTCACACTGTCTTGCATATTCAACATGTCCTATATGGTCTAGCACATATGAATGAGGAATATTTCTTTATGAATAATTTTTCTATAGTTCTAATTCCCAAATTAAAGCCATGCTTTTTTGTTGTTTTTTGGAGTTAACTATGAGTTTTTATTCTGCTTATATCACAGTTAAACTGACTTTCATACACATTTGTGCTTGTGATTAAAAGGAATTTATTTGTCTGAGATATTTTACAGCTAATCTGTCTATTTTAGAATGAGTCATGTCTATTTATGACTGCCTTGGTGCTTAGCATTCTTCTTACAAAAATACTACCAGTAAAAATTTCTAAGACCTATTTAACTGTCTAGATGTTTCCATATAGGCTTCTCTTAGATATCTTAAATAATTATTTCATTAAAAAACATAACCTCATTACTTGCCATATATCAGACACTTTTTTAGACCTTGAAATAAAAGATAGAGCATGACTCATTTTCAAGGAGATTACAGTGTAATGGTAGTGGGGTAGGTGCACAGGTGGTTGTTGTCTTGCAACAGTATAAGCTATGCAAAATATTAAAAATTTGAAATATCATACAAGTACATGTGTATATTTACATATAGGTCTGCATACATGTATACACACATATTATTTTATTTATATTTATATATTTGTACAAATATGTTTATATTCTATATTAACATATATTACAAGTATTTATAAATGTTAGTGGCGTGCAAATTGTGGGTCAAAATAGCCTTGATGGAGAGATGAAACTGGACAGAACCATAGCAAATGTTAAAACTTTATTCAGGGACACAAAAGAAGAACATTTGTTACAGGCAGATAAAACAAGAACAAAGGTAGTCGAATTTGAAAAGGTCTTTCATATTGAATGAAATGTGTAAATGGTTACATCACTTAGAATAGATGATGTACAGATGGGAACTTGAGAGGCGTGGTGTTTAAAGAACTGATGGATAGATCTTTTGCAAACACGTGTGGGTTCTTGTTATTCTTACACATTTTTTTTCATTTTATTAAATAGACCAAATGTGTGTTATTGAGCAATTATTTCTTAGCATCTAACCCACCTTTCTATATTCTCCTTTGGTTTGCTGATGCTGGCTTTCTGCAAACCACATTTCTTCTTTTCCAGCTGGATTCAGGCGAGGCTGTGCCACCAGGGGGTACTACCCTGAGACTGTGAGGCGGGAAAAGGAAGGTGAGAACTGCATCCCCTGTGTACCTGCTGTGGGTTCCCCTGCGCTTCCTCATTCAATTGGCAGCAGACCAGCAATTCTCCTTTATCTCGGGGGCAGCCATTCATCCCTCTAACAACTGCTGAATCAAGTTTTCTGAGTTCCTGGTGTGCACAGCTAGCATCGCTGTGTTTGACCTCAGGAATACAAGCACCAGCTGTTGTCCTTCAGAGGTGTGAGTGCCAGTTCTGGGCCAGGGGAAGGTTGTCTTTTCTTTCCTTTTCTTGTCTTGTCTTGTCTTTTCTTTACTTTGCTTTTTTTCTTTTGTCACCAAACTGAAGAACTAGTTGATAATAGTTTCAAAATAAAATTCTAATTACCAGAGCTAACAAGTAATATATATATTTTTTTATGTTGGGAAGATACTCAATTGAAATTATTAGATCCATGTTTAATATACTGTATTCCTGCAAATTCTAAGTCAGTCCCCATAGTTCATAGAAAGAATGACACTCTAAATTTATAGTCATGACTAATTAGAATCAAATGTAATGTTGCTAACCTAGGGGTATCGAGAGTAACTGCTGTCAGTGAAATGGACTGAGTATACTCTCTGGAAGGCAGGCTTGCCATATACTGCATGAGAATAGGGTGAGTCTAGTTGGATGATCTTACATATTTTATTCTCTAAACATATTTTTTATTGCTTTCAGAGAGGAAGGGAGAAGGAGAGAGAGATAGAAACATCAATGATGAGAAAGAATCACTGACTGGCTGCCTGCTACACGCCCCCTACTGGGGATCAAGCCTGCAACCTGGGCATGTGTGCTGACTGAGAATTGAACCATGACCTCCTGGTTCACAGGTCAATGCTCAGCCACTGAGCCACACCAGCGGGGCTGAATGATCTTTTTTACAAAATTTTCATATATAAAAATGCTCATGCAATTTTAATCAGCAAAACTCCCCATGGGAAGAGAATGCTGACTGAATTTGTATACATTGTAGACAATTTTGTAAATCACTATCTAATATCTGAATCCTTGTCTTTTAAAAATTCACCTCTCTTTAATTCTGATTACAGATGTTCATAATTTATAAACTTTAGGAACTATAATAATGAACTCTTAATATTAAAAAACCATGTTGATTTGCAATCTTATTAATGTGCTATTCCAATAGAAAGCACTGCATAAAGAAAACGTTCTATATCTGCAGTATCCTGTACCACACTTGTTAGCCACATGAGCTTTTTGAGCACGTGGACTGTGGCTAGGATGGCTGAAAAGTGAATTTTTAATTTTATTTAAATTTAAGTAAGTTAAATTTAAAATCTCATGTGGTTCATAGTCACCGTATCTATAGGATGGAATGGCTCTGTATTATTTTTGGTTAACTATATATATTTTTTTCTTGTTTTTCCAAACCTCTGTAGTATATAGATATGATATTTCTAATAAATTATATAGAGTAACTTCCTGGGTTCTTTCATAATGACTTTTGAAATTTGAAGCTGTTTATTTCAGTTTTTAAAAAAATAGAAAAAGTTAATGCACTCTATGTTAAAGTAAAAAAGATATTATCAATGTAATTTTTAAACTTGAGATATTAAAAACTATTTTTTATATTGCCTCCTGTGTCATGTAATGCATAAAAATTAAAGTGATTTAATATAAGAAAAATGGTCATGCACATATTGAAAGAGTTCATAAGGAAAAAGATAATGAGAGGATTTATCTCTTACACTTAGATTTACATACTTATTAAATATATTCAAAGCAATTTACTGAGTTTATTTCTACATTAGACAGTGAAAATGCAATGTCTAGATTTAACTTTAGGTTAAATCACTTACCCAATTGATATGGCTACTTAATATCAAAGAGAGGAACTGAATCAGGTATCTTCTTTTTAAAATATATATACATCTACACTAATAAAAGAGAAAGATGCAATCTGACCATACCTTTATGACGCCCGCCACCCAATCAGGAGTGAGTATGAAAATTAATCCACAAAGATGGTGGGTTAATTTGCATATGCAAGTGCTGAGTGGCAGGGGGCGGGGCAGGATGCTAGCATCATCGCCATGGTGACGATGCAGGCATTTGCGCCGCCCCAGCCGTCTGGGCCTCTGGGCAGCGTGGGAAGGCGGAAAGGCAGCTCTGGGCCAGAGCAAAGGCGGAAAGGAGGCTCCAACTGGAGCTAAGGCGGTGCTGGCAGCCAGGGGAAGGAAGGCCCATTCTTGCACGAATCTTCGTGCATCGGGCTCTAGTGTAAATATATCTGTTGATTTCAGAGAGGAGCAGAGAGGGAGAGAGAGATAGAAACATCAGTGATGAGAGAGAATAATAGATTGGCTGCTCCCTGCATGCCTCCCACTGGGGATCCAGACTAAAACCCATGCATGTGCCCTGACTGGGAATTGAACTCTGTGACCTCCTGATATTTAGGTTGACACTCAACCACTGAGCCACTCCAGCAGGGCTAACTCAGATTTCATCATTTGTAATTGACATCTTTATACAAGGTACAAGAATTTTGCCCGGTGCACAAAATTCATGCATGGTTGGGGTGGGTGCACCCTCTCAATCTGAGACCCTTCAGGGGATGTCCGACTCCCAGATGTCCCTGTGGAATCAGGCCTAACCTGGTAGTCAGACATCCCTCTCATAATCCAGAACGCTGGCTCCTAACCACTCGTCTGTCTGCCTGCCTGATTGCCGGTAACCACTTCTGCCTGCCAGCCTGATCACCCCCTAACTGCTCCCTTGCTGGCTTGATCGATGCCTAACTGCGCCCCTCCCCAGCCTGGCCTGTGCCCTCTCACAGTGCGGGAGCCCTGCAATCGATCGCCCCAAAGGGTAGGCCCTGCCCACCCATCCAAGGCTCCTCGATAGATTGCCCCAAAGAGGTAGGCCAGAACCAGGGTCCTGCCTCCATGGCACGCATGGAGCCACAGGAACCCCGGCAGAAGCTGTGTGGCTTCTCCACCAGGCCCCGCCTCCACTGTGCGCATGGCCATCTTGTGACAGCCATCTTGTGACGACGTTAGGGCATGATGCATGAGGGCATGATGACCACCTAGGCTATTTTTAGTATAGATGATACCTTCTTGGCCCAGAGCCTTCCCAAGTTTTCATTGTGAAGAGAATTGCTCTTTATTCTGCTCTATCCCTGGCCTGAATAGTTGTCTTTAGGATTTGAATGCTTGTCTCAAACATTCTTTTCAAAAATATTATCAAAATCTAATTCTTAGTGAAATTCATATTCTACAACTTATACTATGATTAAGTTTTAAAAACTTGGATGATTATAATACGTCAATGTAAGTTCATATATGTATATTAAATATATATTTTATTATATATTACATTATATATTATATATCCAATATATAACAAATATATATGCAAATAATTTTACAGCTCTACAAATAAAATCCATCCCAGTCATTAAAATAAAATGAAATTGTAACAAATGTACTACACTAGTGGCCAATGTTAAAAATAGGCCAATTTGGCGAGAAGGGCTTCTTAAGAGGAATATGGGAATGCTCTACACTATTAACTCACTTAAAACTGCTCTAAACATAAAGTTTATTAAAAATATGACATAAGCCCTAACCAGTTTGGCTCAGTGGATAGAGCGTCGGCCTGTGGACTCAATGGTCCCAGGTTCAATTCCGGCCAAGTGCATGTACTTTGGTTGCAGGCACATGCCCAGGAGGGAGTGTGTAGGAGGCAGCTGATTGTTGTTTCGCTCTCATCAATGTTTCTAACTCTCTATCCCTCTCCCTTCCTCTTTGTAAAAAATCAATAAAATATATTTAAAAAAAAATATGACATAAGACAATTTGATTTATTAGTTTAATTCACTTATTATAACTTAAAGGGTCCAGTGCACAAATTTGTACACCAGTGGGGTCCCTCAGCCTGGCCTGGGGGATTGGGCTGAAACCAGCCTTCTGACATCCTGAAGGGGTCCCAGATGAGAGAGAGCGCAGGCCAGGTCAAGGGACCCCACTGGTGCATGATTGGCATTGGGAAGGGATGTGGGAGGTTGGCCAGCCAGGGATGGATCGTGGGAGGACTCCAGGGTATGTCCAGCCTATCTTGCTCAGTCCCCATCAGGCAAACCCCAGCAGCAAGTTAAACTACCAGTTGAAACGTCTGCTCCCTGATGGTCAATACACATAATAGCGACTGGTCAACTGGTATACTGTCTGCTCCCTGGTAGTCAGTGCCCATCATAGTAACTGGTTGGTCAACTCTCTACCCCCTGGTGGTCAGTGAACGTCATAGCAAGTGGTTGAGCAGCTTTAATATATCATTAGCATATTACACTTTGATTGGTTGAACACCTGACCAGTTGGCTGGACACTTAGCATATTATGCTTTTATTATATAGGACTAGAGAGGCCTGATGCACGAAATTAATGCACGTGGGGTCCCCTCAGCCCAGCCTGCACCCTTTCCAATTCAGGACCCCTCGGGTTATATCCAACTGTCGGTTTAGGCCCGATTCTGGAGATTGGGCCTAAGCTGGCAGTCAGACATCCCTCTCACAATCTGGGGCCACTGGTTCCTAACTGCTCATCTGCCAGCCTGATCACCCCTAACCGCCTCTGCCTGCTGGCCTGGTCACTCCTATCCGCCTGCTGGCCTGATCACTCCTAACTTCCCCCCCTGCCGGCCTGGTCTCCTCCAACTGCCCCTCTGCTGGCCTGGTCACCCCATACATCCTGCTGTTCAGTTGTTTGGTCATCCCTAACTAAGCCCCCTGCCAGCCTGGTCTCCCCATGCAGTCTACTGTTCAACCATTTGATCGTCCCTCACTAACCCCCCTGCTGGCCTGGTCGCCCCATGCAGCCTGCTGGTCAATACTGTTACTGTGACAGCATCCTGCACAATTTGCATATTCCTCTATTATTAGTATAGACCACTTGGCTGGACACTTAGCATATTATGCTTTTATTATATAGGACTAGAGAGGCCTGATGCACAAAATTAATGCACGTGGGGTTCCCTCAGCCCAGCCTGCACCCTTTCCAATTCAGGACCCCTCGGGTTATATCCAACTGTCGGTTTAGGCCCGATTCTGGAGATTGGGCCTAAGCTGGCAGTCAGACATCCCTCTCACAATCTGGGGCCACTGGTTCCTAACTGCTCATCTGCCAGCCTTATCACCCCTAACCGCCTCTGCCTGCTGGCCTGATCACTCCTATCCGCCTGCTGGCCTGATCACTCCTAACTTCCTCCCCTGCCGGCCTGGTCTCCTCCAACTGCCCCTCTGCTGGCCTGGTCACCCCATACATCCTGCTGTTCAGTTGTTTGGTCATCCCTAACTAAGCCCCCTGCCAGCCTGGTCTCCCCATGCAGTCTACTGTTCAACCATTTGATCGTCCCTCACTAACCCCCCTGCTGGCCTGGTCGCCCCATGCAGCCTGCTGGTCATTACTGTCACTGTGACAGCATCCTGCACAATTTGCATATTCCTCTATTATTAGTATAGATGGTTTTAAAAGAGAAAATGGATGGAAATTTCTGTGAAACATTTTATAAAATTATCAGCCCCTTCCCTAACTCCTATTTCTCTGTGTTACTCCCAATATTTCCTATTGTCTATAACTTTTGTGTTTATCATAATAGGAATTCCTCTAACCCACATGAGTTCCAGCCTAACTTGCTGAAAAATCTTTAGTAGGGAGATGAGGAAGGGGAGGGAGGTGGACTAAAAAGGGGTCAATGGGGAGAAAAGGGGGTATAAACCTTCAACAATATAGATACAAACAGATCTTTAGGGAGGATTTTAATGTACCAATTTGAGTTTTCTTTTTTCTTTTTTTATCATCTCTGAGTATGATCTGACTAGGTGCCGTTAGCTACCAATTATATATTTCTTCACCAAAGCTGAGTTTCATTTTAACACTATGTCACAATAGTATATTTATGTTTTTTCTAAACTACTTTCTGTTTTCTTCAGTTTAAAATAACCTTGATACCTAGAACCATATTTCTTTTTTAAAATTGGTGTATGAGAAACATAGAACAAGAAAATAAAATATTTGTCAAATGAAAAATAATAACCTGTCTCTCAAGGCATTCAATACAGGATTTCAAGAGATCCCAAGAACAAAATATCACTGATGTTACTCAACATGTTTACCAATTATTTTTCACCTTTAAAAACTAGTATAATAAAAAGATTAATTCTTAATGTGCTAAGTATTAGAGTTATCACAGCGTTGGTAAATTTCTATATCTTAATATATATTTTAAAATAATAAAAATTTAAATTTTGTAGGTCAATTGTTTATAAAAAAACGTATTTGGGGATAGGCACTTCAATCAGATTTCCTATCAAGACTTCTAGTTAACCTACTTCACTAAATAGAGTTAATCTTCCAATTCAATACTACTTGACAATAATAAACTGACCAAATAAGACCTAAAAAATATAGTGTTTCCATATGTTTTTGAATCTATAATGAAAAGGAAAAATTTCAAGATGTCTGAAAGAAAAAGGGAACTCAAAGTAAGGTTGTGAATTCATTGATTCTGAAACAGCTTGTACGTATCAGGAGCAGGTAGGTACCTCAATGCTTCTAATCTGGCCAAAATTTACTGTAATGGACAAAAAGTCCTGAAAAAGCCCATTATCTGTGCATGTATTGGAAGCACTGAACAAATACATTCATATAAAAATTGAATCAGAGCTCTTTAAAAATGGGAGCTTTATTATAGGCAATTCCCAGAATAGACGTGTTTACTTTCACGGGGAACAACTCCAATTGAAAATTTGCTCTTATAACTCTTAAAAATATAAATTGGCATGAGGGAGTGTCAAGAAATAAAAAGTTAGACCATTTAAAGTGCAATAACTATAAAAGAAATACACCATCCCCAAAGGTTTAAAAGTAATTATGTTAAAAATGTTAAGAGAAGGAATTCTGGTACTGGCTAAAACCATGAGGATTCTGAATTATACGAATTCACTCACTGAAAGCAGCTGTTGAAGGTGGGGTGAAGTGGGAGTTCTGTGCAAAGGCTGTAGAAAGCCGTTGAAGTGCTCAGTCCTTAAGAGAAGGGAAACCAGAATTCCTAGACTTGGAGAACACAGAGCCAGAGAGCCCTCGCAGAGAGCAACAGTGCCACTGGTGTCCAATGGTGTACACATCCATTTAAGTGGCTGTGACTTAAGAGACAAGTTTGGGATTAAACAACCCCAGAGAAGTGAGCCATGACATCTGCATGCTATCTTACCTTGAGTCATTTGGCAAAACAAACAAACAAATATCTGCTTATGAAGGATAAAACATGATGAAATCCACCGGAAAGCAAGTCCTTGGAGGCTAAAGGATTCTGTAGTGAACTGAGCAACTTCAAGACACTAGCAAGAATGAATTTTTTTATTATTATTATTAATCTGAATCTGAAAACATTGGCTCTGGGAAACTACTCAGAATTTCAGCCATTCATTCCAAAGAGTCACACCCTGTGACCAAGGCAAAGCTGAAAGAGACCACCAACCTTGCAGATCCCTAAAATGAACCTTCTATATGACAAGAGTGGATTTTTAGAGCATAGATTGCTAGCAAAAAAGGAAAGAACTTAAGTCTGTCAATAAGAAGCTTTTATCCTTCAGAGCTTCTATACATTTTAAAACACAAAGTTTGCAAAATAAAAAGGAACAATGTGATAAAAAGCAAGATCAAACTTAAGAGAAAATGGAAACACACTCTCAGAAAAATCTATATAAAAATTATGAGACAACTTTAAAGTATTTGCCATATATATGTTAAAATAGAGAACATTGGAGAATCTACAAAAAGTAACCAAAAAAAAATTCAATTTATTTCTAGTTATTTCATGGTTGTTGATGCTATTTTTATATGGGATAGTTTATTCATTTTATCAGATCTTAAAGTGTTCATTGATTTCATGTGGTCTAAGATTGTTTGTTATTTTATTTTTTTAAATATATTTTTATTGATTTCAGAGAGAAAGGGAGAGGGAGAGAGAGATAGAAACATCAATGATGAGAGAGAATCATTGATCAGCTGTCTCTTGCACATCTCACACTGGAGATCAAGCCCACAACAGGGCACATGGCCCGACCAGGAATGGAACCAAGATCTCCTGGTTCACAAATCAATGCTCAACCACTGAGCGACATGGGCCAGGCAGGTTGTTTATTTTTTTAACTAGAGGCCCGATGCACAAAATTTGTGCAAGAGTAGGCCTTCCCTCCCCTGGCTACCAGCACTGGCTTCCCTATGGCACCTGGGACCAGGCTTCCCTCGCAGCCCTGGCTTCATCCGGAAGGTCATCCAGAAGTATGTAGGTCTAACTAGCATATTACACTTTTATTATTATAGATAGTAGGGTTTTTGTTTGTTTTAGAGAGGAAGGGGAAGAGAGGGAGAGAGAGAGACAGAGAGAGAGAAAGAGAGAGAGAGAAACACCGATTGGTTGCCTCCTGTATGTGCCTCGGTGGGGACCAGGATGAAACCTGAATCTCGGTATGTGCCTGATAGGAATTGAATCCGCCACCTTTTGGTGTACAGGATGACACTCCAGCCAACTGAGCCACACCATCCAGGATTAAGATTGTTTATTTTTTAAGGATATAAAATTTACTTTTATATATGGATCTATATCCTGTGACCTTGCTATATTTACTTCTCATTCTACAAGTTGATTTATGTTTTATTTTAGATTTTCAAAAGTTTCCAGGGTGCCAGTATTTTCTGTGTGTGTATGTATCCTGGCTACTAAACTGTATTCATTTTATTTTTAAAAGCCCTTCAAAGGAGTGCCTGGGTAGGTTTGCTGGTACACTGGGTGCGCATATGAAAAATAGCGGAAATAATTGGAGGCCCGTGATAATTGCATCTTCCCTTAGATGAAAATGAAAACTCAATGAAGGTTGTTTTTTTCCTTATAATTATAATGCTGGTGGATTGCTAAATAATTAGTTTGTTTTGGGTTTGGTAAGTTTTTTTTTTAATCTTAATAATACATGCATTGTTTACTAAGGACTAAATTAAATTTCTTTGTAATCTAATTAGAAATTACAAGGCAGAAACTTTTTCTCAGAAACTGTGTATCATGGTAGTGATTCAAGGTCCACAAAGGACAAGGAAGAAACTAGGCACTTGAGCTCCCACACACTTGCTGTGACCTGGACAATTTGACTTAAAATGCTTGGATCATGTCTGATTTATACAATTACTTACGGTTGTGTTTATATAGCTATATAGCTCATGGAAGTCCTTGCAAGTATAAATTAAATTAATTTTTAAAATCTGTTTAAAAATAGTAAAATGGTAGAACTACTAAATGACATGCTGTTTGAAATCCATTTAGGTTAGAAACTAAATTAAATTGAGCCTATCTAATTATTATAAGATTTTATAAAATGGAGACTATCCTACCCTTTCCCTCAGTCAAAAGAGCAATTTGTGAACTATTTTCTTCAACAGTATTTCCCATGGGACTGGGAAATGAATTCCTTAATTCAAGACAAGAAATACTAGTTTGGAATGTCAGGGAGTAAGATACCCCAAAATCTTCATTATTATTACATCTACTAATTAAGTTTTAAGTACTTTGAATTTACTAAAATTTGAAAAATTGTGATCTAGTCATTTTAATTCCATAAAGTTAGGAAAGTACTCAATCCTTGGCAAAATATTCTCCATGCCCCTCTTCACATTTTTTTTTTTTGCTTCATTACTGTCATTACTTAAGGATGATTACTCAAGGAATGAAATGATTTTTTTATTAGATGAAATGATTCTGAGAAAATAAATTTTGAAGTATATTTTATCCCATGTCAGCTGTAATGTAAATGGGCTTAATGTTTGAAGTTATGAAAAGCAATGTAGGAAAAGCCTCAAAGAAGCAAACTACAACATATTTCCTGAAAAAGATAAGTCAAAGAAAATCTGAGATTTGAAGTTAATCTTTTTCAGCAAGGTAGAATAGAAGGTGGGATAGAAAATATATTTCCAAAGATTTGCTTAACATTTATAAAAGGCAGGATAAAATGTTTTAAAATAATATATTTAGCTTATTGCAGTGAAAAATAATAAAAAGGAGGAGAATATGATATAATATGTAAATTTTAAATTTACCTGTTAAAAAGCCCTTGAAACAAACACAAACTGGACAGTATTAAGCTATCTCAAATTTATATATATAAAAGCTAAGTGACTGAAACAACCAGAATGACCAGAATGACCAGTATGACCGCTCGCTATGACTGCATTGCAGCTGGTCAACCTCCCATGTCTCCTCCCCACAGCGATATGGCCCAGACCCAGGCATTAATTTGTGCACCGGGCCTCTAGTCCTATATAATAAAACCCTAATATGCAAATCAACCGAACAGTGGAACTACCTGTCTCTATGACACACACTGACCACCAGGGGGCAGACACTCAGCACAGAAGCTGCCCCCTGGTGGTCAGTGCACTCCCACAGGGGGAGCACTACTCAGCCAGAAGCCAGGCTCACCACTGGTGAGCACAGCAGCAATGGCGGGAACCTCTCCCGCCTCTGCTACAGTACTAAGAACCCCTGGAGGATGTCAGGGGGGAAAGGGCCTAAGCCAGCAGGCAGACATTCCCCAAAGGGTCCCAGAATGTGAGAGGGTGCAGGCTGGGCTGAGGGACCCCCTGCCCTCCAGTGCACAGATGTCGTGCACCAGGCCTCTAGTAATATAATAAAGATCAATTGAATGGCCCTATCCAGTTTGGCTCAGTGGATAGAGTATCACCCTGCAGACTGAAGGGTTATAGGTTTGATTCTGGTTGAGAACACATGCCTGGGTTGCAGGCTCAATCCCCAGTAGGGGGCATGCAGGAGGCAGCTGATTAATGATTCTCTCTCATCATTGATATTTCTCTCTCCCTCTCTCTCCCTCTCTCTATTCTAACACAGCCCTCCACTTACTGGGGGACGGGCTCCACCACGGATTTCAGGTTTCTGAGCTTCGGTTTCCTCCTCCAGGGAGCCCCCAGGGTTGAGAACCTGGAAAGCACTTGGAGGCCCAACACATGGCAAGAGCCAAAAAGAGCCGAGTAAGTATCAGCAACTGCGTTAAGTCCGCGTTCTAACCAAGGCGTGGGAGGTGTCCGCCCCACTCACTGCACTTCAGACACCGCCCTGCACTGCCCGCTTATTTTTAAAATTCTCTAACATTCATTCCAGCATTAATTTTCTGTGGTACTATATAGACTATAAAAAAAATGCATACAATACGAAATGCATCATTGAAATGTAACAGTTGAAAATGGAAAAAGAAATATCTAGTTTATATTATAAAACTGAAAGCAACAAATGAACAAACAAGAAAAAAAATAAGCAAACACAAACTCATAGAAACAGACAGTAGTATCATGGTTACTAGAATCCTATATAATAAAAGAGAAACATGTAAATTAACCATCCCTCCACTACGCTCACCAGCTAATCAGGACTGAGTATGCAAATTAACCTGACAAAGATGGCAGTTAATTTGAATACACAGGTGCTGGGCGGAGACCAGAGTGGGAGAGTCAGCGGCTTGGGGGGACATGGCTCCCTCGGTCACTCCCCACAAGCCGACGGGCAGAGAGTAGAGCGGGAGAGCTGCCAGAGAGTGAAGCAGCTTGGGGAACTTGGCTCCTCAAGCCACCAGAATGAGAGCAGAGAGGGAGAGATGGCGGCTTGGAGGACTTGGCAGAGTGGGAGCCCGTGGGATGGATACAAAGCAGGAAGGGAAAACCAAGAGCATGGGGAGCACCAGGAATTCTAGGAATAGCAGTTCTGGTGGCAGACGGATCTCCTAGACCAGTGGTCGGCAAAACTGAGCCTGGAGCAAGTTACTGTTGCAGTGGGTGATGGAGGGAAAGCAAAGATGAGAGACATAAGTAAAATCACAGTGTCTAGGAAAAATTAAAGGGAAGATATCCTAAAACTTCTGGGAAATCTCCTCCGGCCCTCCGGTCCAGTTTAAGAATCCATTGTGGCCCTCAAGTCAAAAAGTTTGCCCACCCCTGCACTAGAGCAAAGTGAGCCTGGAGCAAGTTACTATTGCAGTGAAAATGGAGGGAAAGCAAAGGTGAGAGACATAAGTAAAACCAGAGTGTCTAGGAAACATTAAAGGGAAGATATCGTAAAACTTCCAGGAAATCTCCACCAATGAAGCAAAGGGAAAAAAACCCCTCTATTATTCTGTGAGCAACAAACTAAACTGAGCTGGGGTCTCAGACAATTCACTCATATGATTGCAAAGACAGAAACTCCTGGATTGGAGAGGGATCCCCTGAGGGATCCCAGATTGGAGAGGGTGCAGGTCGGGCTGAGGGACCCCTTCAACCCCAGTGCACGAATGTCGTGCACCAGGCCTCTAGGAAAATATAAGTGAATAAATAAATAAATAAATAAATAAATATAAAATCTTTTCTTTTAAGTTTTAGCAGGTGTATCAGATGATTAAAACAAAAATTGCAACAGTTTACTATGATTCTCAATGTCAATAGAGAAAATAAGACAATTATATTATAAACTAGAGGCCCCTGGTGGGGTCCCTCAGTGTGGCCTGTGGGGATTGGGCCAAAACCAGCTCTCCAACATCCTGCAAGGAGTCCTGGATTGTGAGAGTGTGGTTCTTGGGTGATGCACCTAGAATCAGGCTCCCTCCTCTCTGGTTCTGGGTGTGTCACCCAAGAACGGCAGCTGCCAAGTCACCGCAGCTTGACAGGCAGCTCTTGTGTTGAGTGTCTGCCCCTTGGTGGTCAGTTCTCATCATAGCCACTGGTCGGACAGTCAAATGCTTGGACGGTCTCTTAGGATTTTATATATATAGATGGGAATGACGAAGGGCTTTAAAGTGAGGCAAACATTTTTACAACTCAGTTTGACTAGGCTGTTGAATGAACTTTCCAATTTTGTTATTAAAATAATGAAGGTCTTAAATCATTTAAATTGCATAAAGCAAAAGAAAGTAATAAACATGCATAAAATGTTTTATATAAGCAGGAAGGCTGAAAGTACAGAGTTGCTCCCTACTTTTGTCAAATTTAACATAAATCTATACATTTTGTATAATACTTTATATAGTATATTGGAGGTCCCGGGCACAAAATTCGTGCACAGGAAGGGGGAGTCCCTCAGTCCAACCTGACCCTCTTCAATCCAGGAGCCATCAGGGGATGTCCCACTGACGGCTTAGGCCCACTCCCCGTGGTTCTCTGCTCTCTGTGGGGCCTGGCTGCTTCGCCACTATGCTCTGTCTGCAGGGCCTGGAGGCTTCACCGCCACCACCACCATGCAAATGGAGCTGGCACGCCTGCTGTCTGTTCTCTGTCTGCCAGGCCTGGGGGCTTTGCTGCCACCTTGGTGATGAAGCTGCCATTCCCTGCTGTCAATTCCCTGTCAGCATGGCCTAAGGGCTTCGCCACTGCCGCCATGCGAATGAAGCTGCCACGCCCTGCTGTCCGCTCTCTGTCTTCCCAGCATGGGAGTTTCACCATCGCTGCTACATGAAGGAAGCCGCCACTCCAGCGGCAGGGTTGAGGGACTGGGCGCCGCCATCTTGTGGCAGAGTGATGGTTAATTTGCATATTACCCTTTTATTAGATAGGATATTATATAATGTATATGTTTTATAACACTATTGTAGGTAGATATCTTTTTCCTATTATTCAAATTTGATTTTAAGAAAATATCAAGTGTTTGTTAATATATTGTTTATATATTATAAAACTTGAGTCAAAAGTAAGAATATATTTTTATCCCTTAATCTCCTCCTTGAAATGATTGTTTGAAAATATTTATGTTTTTCTGTGTTACTTAAATATGTTTGGTTCTTTGCAAACATTAGAATTCCAAACACTTATATAGTGAATGTGTTTGTGTGTGTAGGACAGTATATTATAATATTTTTAAGAATTAATGAATAAATTAGTAATTGAAACTTCATTTATAAAATTCCAAAATGCATTTAATAAATTACATCAATTTACCTAGTTGTCTAAAAACTTAATGAACTTTCATAAAGTTAGAAATATATATTTTTTCTTTGAAAGATCATCTCCATATAATTACATAGTCTTAAAAATGATGTTGGTGATTTCCCATTTTAATTAAAATTATTGATCTAGTATCTTTATATTGCAATTATATTAACTGTATAGAAATATCCATTTTATTTTCTTTTGCATATAACAGTGATTTTGAAAATTCAATACCATATTTTCAATTTATGTTCTTTCTAGAATTCAGTTAATATGATTATTCCAGGGAATCATTAAATAGAATTGGCTATATTTACAGTCCTATCAGCTGTACTGTTTAATTTTAAAATATGTGTGTCTCAATTCTTAGAAAACTGAAAAGCCTTTAAATAAAATGTAATATTTTTTCAGAAACTTAATCACTATTCTATTTTTTATAATCCATAAATTTTCTGAGTTAAAAATTATTTGTAAGGGAAATTAAATTTTGTGTTTCTTTTTAAAACAAAAATGCACTACTTTTCAATGGATGTATAAAGCTTATGTGCCTTAAAAGACCTTCATATTTCTGTAACTTCAAGAGTGATCTCAACTCTGACTTTGGAAAGCACCTTTGTTAACTTTTCATTGATCCATAAAGATTTAATTGCTTCACTTTTTGCAAATTCACTGCTAACTGAAGAGTAATCAGTAGTTTGCACATTCTTGATTACCCTGTATCTTTGGGAATATTTCATTAATGTTTTAAAATAGCTGAAAACGGGTTTTAATTGATAATGGTTCCTTTTCTTCTTTACCACATTGACAGCATTCCCCCAGGTGCCACTCCCTGTCGTCATTACTGACCTCAGAGAGCACTCAACTTGAATAATATTCTAAAAGCAATTTTACTTGCTCAAGTCAAGTGCATTTTACTTAAAGTTTTCTAACTAAACTAAAACAACAAAATGGATCTTTTAAGAGGATAACATCTCCCTTACATGTCTTCTCACTGTTTAATGGGAAAGTTAACATTATACTACTTGGAAGGTAAATATAACTGTCACTATATTTGCAGTACTCAATGTGCGACATGCAGTTGTCCTTAATAAGGTCTACTGCAACTACAAAGTTGAAAGCAAAGTTACCTACCCCTTCCCTCATAGAGAAGGCAGTCAATTGCATCTTTTCTAGAATGTCATTGAACATGTTAATGTAAATGTAGTGATTTAAATGAAGCTATGCATTGTTATTGAAATGATTTATTACATAATTTCTATAATTCTTTAGACGTTAGTAATCTATACTAATAAAAGTATAATATGCTAATTAGATGGGATAGACCAGATGTCCTTTCTGACAAAGCCAGGGCCCAGGCAGCACTGCCCAGGGTCCCTGGTGACTGCAGCTGGCCCGGGCAAAGCCAGACTGGGTCCTGGGTGCCTGCAGCTGGCCAGAGGGAGGGAAGCCTGGGTCCCGGGTATGGGGGCCAAGGCAGAAGTGTTAGGGGCAATCAGGCAGGCAGGTGAGCAGTTAGGGGCATCAGGCAGGCAGGTAGAGTGGTTAGGGGTGATCAGGCAGGCAGGCAGGTGAGTGGTTAGGAGCCAGCGGTCCTGGATTGTGAGAGGGATGTCTGACTGCTGGTTTAGCCCCAATCCCGGCAGTCAGACATCCACCGAGGGGTACCGTATTGAGAGAGGGTACAGGCTGGGCTGAAGGACACCCACCCTGTTCATGAATTTTGTGCACCAGGCCTCTAGTTGTTATATAATATACACCAAGTTTTCAATGTCCTTTCTTAGAAATATTGTAACACAGAAAAATTCAAATTGTAAATCAATTAAAAATGTTACTTTCAAACAAGAATTACTTCATTAACCTATTAAGAAATGGAGATAGCACCCTGGCCAGTTTTGCTCAGTAGTTGGAGTGCCGGCCCACGGACCTGAGGGTTAAGGGTTCAATTCCTGGTCAGGGGCACTTTCCTTGGTTGCAGCTTCCCCTGTCTGATAAAGGCAGGTGTGAGAGGCAACCAATCAATTTGTCTCTCAGGTTGATGCTTCTCTCTGCCCCCCGCCCCCCGCCTTCCTTCCACTCTCTCTAGAAATCAATGGAAAAAAATATCCTTGGGTGAGGATTAAGTAAAAGAAATGGATATAGCAACAACCATTTTTCTAGATATCTTTGAATCAGTGTTCTATTGAAAAACTAAGTAAATGCTTGCTTCCTCTCTCTCTCTCTCTCTCACTCTCTATCACAAACACATACCTTTACTTTCTATTTGTATGCTCGTCCATAACTACCAATAAGTGAAAATTGATTATGCATGACTTAATAGGATGTCATTCTCGATGTTGAATGTTCAGTGTTAGTAATCGCCACCTTCTCTGCATAGATGTGCAGTACACTGATTTTACAGTCTGTGTTGCAGTTAGGAAAATGACAGGTGGTATCAGGCTCTACACTACACTTGAATAACTAATTTGCATAAGCACAGTAAGAAAACTCATTACACAGCAACATATGTGGACACATTGTTTCGGGGTGCCATATGTTTCGAAGACACACGTAAAATAATTATCACAGCTAGCCCCAGATTGTGTCATGTGTGTTCCATTGAGCTTTAGCTAGGAGGCTTAATTATGCCATCATCTCTCTGTTCCTTTTATGTCCCTTTCATTTCAAGTCACTATGTTCTCACTACCACTGCTAGTTTTATTTTCTTCCAATGATCATTTCTCTTTCTCCCGGGCCCTGGAGAAATGAATTAAGGCATTAATTATTATCCTTACACCATAACTTTAATTTATTGTTATGTTAGTTATTTTATTGGAAATCTTTCTTTTTGTAGAATTTTGGGGTAGAATTTCTTAGTTCCTTCTCTGATTTTTTTTCCTAGTAACATCACTTTTGTTTTTTTTTATCACTCTCATTTGTTTAAAATACACATTTATGGAGATTTTTGGGGACTACTTGTATTCTAGGTTTTAAAAATTCTAATAGGTACATTAACACAAACTAAAAGAAACATGCCCAGAAAACAAACAAAACAAAACAGTACAAAGAGAACCATGTGGCTAAGACAACATGAAAGCTATTAAAATTTACCCCCAAACACCAAATAGTGTCAAATAATGGTCACTACTGGATTGTGATTCAGTCCCAGAGTTTAAGCATTGCACTAATAAACTCTGGTCATGGAATGCTAGGAAACCTCAAACAATGTTATACATAATTCTCTAAGTGCCAAAAAAAAGGGACTTCCTTTAGGTTATACATAAAAAGATAGTTTTAAGCAAATATATTTTCAGTTCACAGCTTCCATATATACACAGCCCAAGAACATGCCTGTTCCCAGAAAAACAGATTCTACATCCCTACCATTTCTATTTTAATGGCCTTTTCCAATCTTCATAAAGAAGACTTTCTAATTTGCCCCAATATAGTCATTCTACATTTCACTCCTAGCTCCAAGTAAAAACTCCTGGCTTCTGAATTGGAAAAGTAAATGGCTGGATAAAAATAATATTTTTTAAATAGAAAGTCCTGGAAGCCCTAGCCAAGTAAAAGAAGTAAGAGGCATTCAGATTGGAAAGGAAGAAGTGCAACTGTCATTATTTACAGATGACATGATGCAATATATAGAGAGCCCTAAAGATTCCACCGAAAAACTACTAAAATTGGCAAATGAATTCAGTAAAATAGCAGGATACAAAATAAACATTCAGAAACTTGTTGCATTTTCATACACCAATAATGAACAAACAATACCATTTACAATTGCATCTGAAAAATACCTACGAATAAATTTAACCCAGGAAGTAAATGACCTATTCTTGGAAAATTATAAAACACTCCACAAATAGGCAATTAATTCTATTTTTTTAAATTTCAGAAATGTCCTTAGAATTTAAAACTAGTTCCACTGTCATAGTATGTATTATTAAACAATTCTGAAAAAAATCAACTTAAAATAAGAAACTTGGTTTTCTGAGAAACATTTATAACTTTGTATTTATTCCTCCACTAATGTCAAGGAAAATAACAATTCCTTGCTGTGGAAGTTATTTTATGATCCCATCAAAAGATTAAACTCTACAGGTACAAAGATATGTTTTGTGCAAAAATCTTAGTTATAAAAAAAGATGGAAGATAATATGTTATGTAAGCATGTATTTGCTAAACATAAAAATCCTCAAAGGTTTTGATTAGATGTTAGCATTTCTTGAAAAAGTAAACATATTAGAATTACTAAGCTAACCTTCATTTCTAGCTCTTTGTTTCTTTTTATTATGTGAACATTATATACTACAATTTCTGTTTGTGCCTACTGTTAATCTCATTGTATAAAAAAGATGTTTTCTTATTCATACATATTTTTATGAAGTTTGCCTTATCTTTTAAGTAAATTTGAGGAAACTGTATGACTTATAAGAAGTAAATTAAATGCCGAACTGGTTTGGCTCAGTGGATAGAGCGTCAGCCTACGGACTCAAGGGTCCCAGGTTCGATTCCGGTCAGGGGCATGTACCTTGGTTGTGGGCACATCCTCACTGGGGGGCATGTAGGAGGCAGCTGATCGATGTTTCTCTCTCATCGATGTTTCTAACTCTCTATCCCTCTCTCTTCTTCTCTGTAAAAAATCAATAAAATATATTTTAAAAAAAGAAGTAAATTAAAGGTTCACTATAATGGCATCTTAATTATAAAACCTGTAAGTGTACTCTCTACTGGAAATTTTTTTAAATATATATTTTTAGTCGAATCCAGTTTGGCTCAGTGGATAGAGCGTCG
>NW_006297660.1:719098-731692 GCF_000327345.1 Myotis davidii
TTAAAAAAATAAATAATAAATAAATATATTTTTTATTGATTTCAGATAGGAAAGGAGAGGGAGAGAGAGATAAAAACATCAATGAGAGAGAATCATTGATCAGCAGCCTCCTGACCCCACAATGGGGATCGAGCCAGCAACCAGGCATGTGCCCTGACCGGAAATAGAACCATGACCTCCTGGCTCATAGATCAAAACACTTAGTGACACCAGCCGGGCTGGAAAAATTTATTTTTAACAAATTATTTGTATTTCATATTCTACGCTTTCAAAAATATTACAAACTTCCAGGTGATTTGGTGGCTATTGTAATAGTCATACCATTTTTGAAACCAATTAAAATTGAATGGACATAGGTCTTCTAGATTATTTGAAGGCATTCCTAGAATTTGTTAAGTCAAATAAATTATAATAGACTTTTATTTGCTCAGGTGAGGTCCATTCTAATACATTGAATCTGCCATTTCAGTGCTAATGACTTTTGCCTTCTCAATACTTGACTTTATTTTTCTATACAAGTAGGGCACTAGTGGGTCCATGTTAAATATTCAATTAATATTTGATGGATTAATGAATTAATAAATTAGTGAATGATTGCCATAGTCTATAGTATCCCATGAAGTTTTAAAATGCTGAAACCTATAGGACTATTGACAGACAAAAAGAACTCTGCAAAATAATTAGTCTTAAAATAAAGGCTAATGGCTTGATTTATTTTTGTTTTATTTTTGTCAATCACCTAACCCTAATTATCTGTAGGCTCTGGGAATTATTTTTTACATGGACTTTACCTTTTAATATGTGCATTTTTTTTGTGTGTGTGAAATAGATAATAATGCTGAAAATGCCACCTATGACACATACATTTTTCTTGATCTTTTGTTACTGAAATGCCATGCTTGAAAAGAATTTAGAAATTACTCAACCCAATCCTATTATCTTTCTGTGAAATCTGTGATCTGAGCCACCCAATGTTTCCAGTCATGAGTTTCTTTCCTTTATTTAGGTATGTATTCCAGTGTCCAACGTTCAGTTGAGAAAGAGCTGCTCTGAGTAATACACTAATATTAATATAGTAGATTTAATACTTTGGCTATAATTGTCTTTGTGAAGTGTCAATTAACCTGGAGTGATATGTGGGTGGACTTTGCAATTTACAATGTAATTAGTTGACTTATTTGTGCCAGGAACTATTTTTTTTAAATATTTATTGTTGAAA
Source organism: Myotis davidii (assembly GCF_000327345.1). NCBI lineage: Eukaryota > Metazoa > Chordata > Mammalia > Chiroptera > Vespertilionidae > Myotis > Myotis davidii. The sequence continues at coordinate 720,318 of NW_006297660.1, forward strand.
GTATTACATATGTCCTCTTTTTTCTCCTTTGCCCACGTTTAGCCCACCCCCACCCCCACCCAGGCCTTCACCACACTGTTGTTAGTGCCCATGGTTTATGCATATATGCATGCAAGTTCTATGGCTAATCTCGTCCTACCTGCACCCCCCCCCCCTTCCTTCTGAGATTCCACAGTCTGTTCCATGCTTCTATGTCTCTGGATATGTTTTGTTCATCAGCGTATTTTGTTCATTAGATTCCACATATGAGTGAGATCATGTGATACTTGTCTTTCTCTGACTGGCTTATTTTACTTAGCATAATACTCTCCAGGTCCCTCCATTCTATCTCAAAGGGTAAGAGATCCTTCCTCTTTTAGATGCTGGGAATTGAGGAGTTCATGTAGGTATCTATTACAAATGACCAAACAAGGACTTAAAACAAATTTATTATGTTATAATGCTAAAAGTTAGAAGTCCAAAATGGATTAAACTGGTCTAAAATTAAGGAACCTCTTGGACACTTTAATGAAGGGTTTATTCCTCCTCTTGCCGTTTCCAGCTTCCAGAGGCCATCGCACACCTTGGCTTGACAGTCCCTCCTCCATGTTCAAAGGTAGCGGCATAGCATCTTTAAATCTCTCTGATGTTGACTTCCGTTCCTCCTCTGTCATTTACAAGGGCTGATATGGTTTCACCAGGCTCGCTAGGATAATTCTGGATTCCTCTACATCCCAGGTGCTCATAACAAATGTGTTTCCCCTAATTGTAAAGACAGATCAAAATGGTTTTCACATATTCTATATTCTTACTACATTTTGATCATCAGGGAATGAAAATATCACATGTGCACTGTAGCAAGGCTATAAAGGACAAGTACAACCACTTCATGGCACTACAAAGAGCAAAGGGGATCAGGAAACACTTCACCACACCAATCAGACTGCTTTTTACCTTTCACTGAACTTTTCTCAGGTTGATCTTTTCAAACATCTACTTTTTCCTCTCTCTCTCTCTCTCTCTCTCTCTCTCTCTCTCTCTCTCTCACACACACACACACACACAAACACAACACACTGTAGATGATACTCGGCTTCATTCTCACTCCCCACTTTTCTCCAAAATCCTACACATGCATACACATCCATATTTTTATATATACACATAGAGTGCCATTCAAATATATATTGATACTTATTTCATAACAATAACTTCTTTTTTAAATCTACTTTAAAATATGAATTAGTATTCTAATTTTTCAATCTCATTTGATTGTGTGATTGAATTACTTTGTGTCTAATTAAAATACACAAGCTCTGTTTTACTAAATGAAGGCCTGGGGAAAACTAGGCATTCAATGTGTGTGTGTAGTTGGAACAGTCCTACTCTGATTCTAGTACAAGAGGTACCTTCCCGACTTTGAATTGGTTGACTTTGTAGTAGACAGAGTAATGTCCCACTCTAAAAGTGACATTCCCTTAAATTGGGGATATTACATCACAAAAATGAATTTTTAGTTACATCGCGAAAATGAATTTTCAGTTGCAATTAAAATCATGGACCTTAAAATAGTGAAGCTCTCCTGGATTATCCTGTGGGCCCATCTAATGACAAGAGTCCATAAATAAGTCCTATATAATAAAAGGCTAATATGCAAATTGTCCCCTCAACCGGGAGTTCTACCAGGATTTCAACCAGGGGGCAGAGCCCCTCGTCTCAGCTGGCCCCACCCTCAATTGGCACGCCCGCCCCCCATAGGGAGCAGGGCTGGCCAGCCAACCTCCCACTTCCTCTCCGTCCCTGATGGGGTAGGCCAGCTAGACCCTACCTGTGCATGAATTCATGCACTGGGCCTCTAGTTTAGATAGAATTTTCTCTGGCAAGAGAGATGTGGCAGAAGGTGAATCAGAGATCACAAGCCTGAGAAGGTTTCTACGTACTATTACTGCTGACTCTGGGATAGAGAGTCCCATGTGAAGGGACAGGAGAAACAACTCTAGGATCTAAGGGCATAGACCAGCTAACAGGCAGCAGGAACTAGAACCTCAGTCCTATGACTAGCACCTGAATTCTGCCAATAATCTGAATGAACTTGCATAAGAATTCTTCCCAGGGTCTCCTGAGAAGAGTCTTCCTGGCTGACACCTTGATTTTGGCTTTGTGAAATCCAGAGGAACAAATCAACAGAGCCAACTAGAACTGACCTGCTAAAATGTGAGACACAAAAATTGTGTTGTTTTAAGCCACTGTTTGTGGTTATTTGTTATGGCAGCAGCAGACAATGAATATAATTATTCTCTTTGTCTCAGGCACCAGCCTCTAGCAAATGAGATAAAATAATATTATGTTACAAGTATACATAAGTTTTGCATATTCAAAGTGATAAATGTTATTTTTGTCATAGGTTTCTAACTTCAATGTATGTTAATAACTGCACATCACTTGGTTTGGGTTTAAGACATCAATCATATTTCATTGTCTTAGGGAAAAATATCTACTATTTGATTTTTTAAGGCTTTCATTGATATATCCAAGTCCAATATGATGTCATGTCACAGTGGAAAGTTCCTGATGTGAATGACGCCAATGGTGAGGGTGAGTATAATGAGATAATTCCAAGTACTAAAGGACTAGAGATATGCTCCCTAGAGAAAAATGCTATGAAATTTTATATATTTTATTAAAATACTATAAACTTCTATTTAATCAGCCAATTCATTATCTTGCAAAATGCTTAAGAATGTTCTTAAATGATACCTATAATAATTAGTGCGCTACTATTTGGCATTTAAAAAAATTTACTCTGACCACTGCTTGTCCTCTGATATTTTAAAATCTAGTCTTGTTAATGAAAATATGATTTATCCTTTACTTGATGAATTTCAAATAAATATAAAATGCATACTCAACACTTCAAAATTATGATTGAATGATTCCATGTTTCTGTAGGAAATATGCCTAAAGAGAGACCACATGGCCTGTAGTAGATTTTTCAGTGAGCCTGGTGGTTCAATCTTATTTTACAGTTAGATATTTTAAGCAAGAATGAACATGACTTCATTTTTAATAGATGATTCTGTTTTCTTCTTTGGAACTTAAATTGCTTTGAAAATGTTATAGCAAACACATGTCAGAGAATTTTTATGTGGTGATATCTTTCAGTCATAGAATGGTTTTATTTATTGATTATTAATTAGACAGTAAGTTGTATATTATTTGATAGTTTTATTTCTTCCCTTTTTATTACTATTCAGTTGCCATTAGTTACCTTATTCAGAATACTATTGAATAACAGAAAATTTGCCTGAATATTTCCATTAATCCCCCAATATCCAGATAATATTATAATTCTTTCTGAAAGAATAAGAATTTCATGTGTTTCACATTGCTATCAGCACTTAGTATTGTCATAGTATGGAACATACATATTCACGGATAGTCATTTGGTCCTATCCAAATGTCCATGGCGACATTTGGCACACACCAAAAGGTCATTGAAATGTGGTCCTGTCTAAAACATCCATTGAGACATCGATAGTCAACATAAATCTCACTCCTCTGCAAGATTAGAATCCGGACCCATATAACCAACCCCATGTGCTTTTACCAGCTAGTCTACTGAGGCAAGAAGAGTTATTATGGGCAATACAGCCATAACACAATGAGAACCAATAAAACATAATCAAATTTTTAGGTATTAATCCTATATGCGAATAAATGGTATCAGTTATTTGAACACAGGGATGCTTTCTAGTCAAGGATGCTGGGCAGGACCAAATATTAAGGACCATTTATCATGGACCAAATACGCTCATGGACATTTTGGATAGAACCCAAATTTCACGTATTTTTTGTCTCGGACCAAATGTCTCCATGGAATTTTTTGACAGGACCAAATATCCTGAAAGAATATTGTTTCCATATGAAAAGATAATTTTTGCCATCCTTCTTTTAGAAGGAAATATACCATTTTTGAAAGATCCAGACCTGGGCAACAGAAATCTTTTACTCCTTGGTCAATGAATAGTTTAAGTGTGCATCAAAACCTATGAATAGGTGATGATTTTGAACTATCCACATAGATATTATAATAGAGAGGTATATATTAAGTTCCTACTTTAAAAATCTGTATCAGTCAGATGAACTTGGAAGCATCAATGTAAGTGACTGAAGCAATTTTTAAAGATTTTAGCTTGAGAAATGAAGCTTAGAATTAAGGTATTAAGACCTTCCCTCTTTAATTCAAGATGAGAAAGGAAAAAAAAAAACACAAAACACCCAGCAACATTAAACTACTCAGATGAACTTTCAAAGAAGTAGGAAGAAAAGCAGATACTATCGTATCATGGGAGCTGTAAAAAATATTTATTCAAGCAGGCCATGGTCAAAATTGTAACAAGGTTTTGAGTGCCTCCACATTCATCAGGTTTTGTTTGTAAATATAGAATGTCTTATAATTATAATTATTATTATTATTATTATTACTTAGGTTTATGTATATTTCTGTTTCTTTCCAACATCCTTGTTTTTCTTCTGAAATTTTAACATCACTTGTATTTTATAACATAATTTAGCAACAAATAACTTTTGCCTGATAATTTTGTTTCCACAATCACTCTTTCTACTAATAGAATCCCATATTCCAAACAGTATCAGTGGGCATATGGCCAAGACCAGTTATTTTTTTCTGAATTTTTAACTTGAAAAGAGGCACCTACTTTTAAGCCATTATTTTTTTCTCAAATCTCATTGAGCTCCATTAGTCAGAATTGTTTTTTGTGCTGTGGGAAAACCTAAACTCATCACTTAATACTCATGGCTGCTCTCATTATTAGATAATTTAGTTCTATCTTAACATATGTAACTATAGTTCATTGATAGCAATAATAATTCTTTTTAAAAAACTACATTATGCACTAGCTAGTTTTGCTCAATGGATAGAGCATACACCTGTGAACTTAAGGGTCCCGGGTTTGATTCCAGTCAAGGGCACAAGCCTGGGTTGTGGGCTGCCAATCAATGATTCTCTCTCATCATTGATGTTTCTCTCTCTCTCCCTTCCTCTCCGAAATCAATCAAAATAATAAAAACTACACTAGTGTTCATTTCAAATAGAAATTATCATGTTTATTTAAACTAAAGTAAAATATACAAGGGAAGATATGACAGTATAGTTAATGAATGCACTAAATTCAACATTCTGTTTAGAATTTTATAAAAGAGGCAATTAAATTGGTCTGCTATGATTTATGATTTACTTGTACTGTTTATTGCTCAGCAATTGATTATCATCCAGATGTTTAGAACTTCTTTGCCTTCTTTTAAAGTTTTAATTTAGTTAGAATTTTTGTCTTATTACTACTCTCAGGGAAGTGTATAATTTCTTTGTAAGAGCAGAATATATATTAGAAAACTAGAGCTGTTCTCTGAGATTTTCTTAATTTCATTATCATTATACCTTTAGGAATTTTTACTAACAGTTGATATTACCCCTAGTAGCAATAACAGTCTCCCATAAGCTCTACCATCTTTGGTTAATGGCTATTTCTTTTTGAACTATGCGCATAGAGTCATTGTGAGACCTATTATAGGTGTTTAAACATTTTTATCTAGCCAGCCAGTAAGCAAAGCTAGCAGTTAAAACTTAAAAATAAATTTAAACAATTAAACTTCTGAATATTTTATAAAGTTAAGCAACTTTAAACTAAAAAAAGAAAGAAAGAAAGAAAAGAAAAAACCACAACACACATATATACCTTTTCCTCCCTCCCCTTTTCTCAAAAAAAAAATCTGTCTCCATTAAATTAATTTAATAATACAAAATCTGAAGATGGGCAGAAAAAACACAACAACAGAAAAACAATGGAAATGACAGGATTAAAGAGTAAGCAAATTTAGCACCAATGATCAAGTGAATTTAGATATGAAAAGGTGAGAAAGGGAATAAAACATTTCCTTTTGGTTAAAGAGTAAAGATAGTTTGTAGGATTTAAATTTGGTTTGTCTTAGATCATTGTGGTTTTAGGAGGGACAAATTAATTATGAAAGCAATGACACTTATGAAATGAACCTTGGAAAAAGAATTGAAACAAAACAAAACAAAAGAATCTTAACTATAAAGTTATGACAAAGAAATGCATAGATCATTTTAAAGATCCATTGATCTTTGTAAGATACAATGTGGAATAAAGTTTTTGCATGCCTTTGACCATAGAAACCAAATATATTTGTACACTCAAGAGAGGAAAGCAATGAACACAAAAAGATTGATAATAATAAAAGTCCGTACAGGCCCCAAAGACTTTCTGGACTATCTGAAAATGTTCCCCATAGTGTTTTTAGGTGCAAATATGAAGACATCAATACACTTAGGTGACACTATTGGACAATTTAGAGTATAAATATATCATCTGAAGGATTCTCTGCCTCTGTGTTTCAAAGATATTGGGTTGTTCATAATCTGCTTCTGTAATTTTTATTTTTTTTTGTCTGGTTTTGGCACTAAAGTAATTCTGGACCAATAAAATTAGAAAGTGTTCATTTCTTTACTATTTTAAGAAAGAGTTGGGGTAGGATTGTTTTTATTTCCTTCTTATACATTTGAAACAAACAAATGGGATAACAATCCCTGTGTGGAAGACAAAACAGTAGCTCTCCAAACGTGCCTGTGGATATGCATGTTACCTTCCAAAAGGGACTTTGCAGGTATGATTAAGGATACAGACCTTGAGATGGTGAGCTTTCCTCAGCTAACCACGTGGACCCAATCTAATCATATACCTCCTTAAATGCAGAGGGTTTTTTTTTCTAGAGAAATAAACATGAGGACAGGAGAAAGGTCAGGTGGATGCGAATCGCTGTCTTTGAAGAAGGAGGAAGAGACCAAGAGCCAGTTAAGATTCTTGGATTTCCTAGAAACTGTCTGGAAAAGGCAAGGAAACCGATTATTCTTTTGAGCTTCCAGAAAGTACTTCGACTTTGCCAACACCTTGATTTTAGCCCATTCTAACCCAACTTAATATTGATTCAGATAATAATTGTGTGTTGTTTGTACACACTAAGTTCATGTTAATTTATTGGGCAGCATCTGGAAACCAATAAACCATGACAAAAGCAACATATTCCCAAGATTATTGCAATATTGGCTAGTGTGCACGTGCTTACCTACTTGAACAATAATAAATTTAGTCATTCAAGGGGAAAAAAACAGCAGCTCTATAGATTGAAATGCCACACCACATTGCAGGAAAATCTGATAAAGAATAATTCACCTCTAAGTATATCTTAGTAAATTTCTTGCACTTGAAAAATAAGGAAAAATTGTGTCACATATGTAGTTAAAATAGTATGCCATGATTAAAACTAGAAAATTATGTTAAGTTCAGAATTTTCCAAAGTAACGGTCATTGGTAGAAAACATAAGACACATATTTATGAAATTCTCAAGCAAGAAACCTGGTAGATAAATGGACAGACTAGAATGAATGCCTGGCTCTATTCTGAGAGGTTACCCTGAAATTCAGGTTTGTTTAATTTTGTATACTTTGAATATGCCTTAAGGTGCTTATTTATTTATATGGTCAAAGCTGCATCATTCATCATATGTCATGGTTGGAACTTTCAAGAGGAAGGAACAAGAAAATAGAGGGCAAGCAACTTCTTTTTATAGATATGATTACAAAAGTCACATAGCTCATCCCAGTGAGCAGAAGTTTGCTATATTAACACTGGCAATAGTTGCAGAGGAGACCAGAATTGGACTAGTGTTGTGTGGCCATGTGTTCATTTGAAACTTGGGGAATTGTACTACTAAAAAAGAACAAGAGGAAGAAAAAAAAGGGTGGGGGGATTATTTAAAAGTGTTTGGGTCAGTGTACTCAAGTTCCAATATATGCTATTGTCAATAGCTTTCCAAAGAACTTACTAGTTACTGAATGGAGCTCACGCTCCGTGTTCTTGGAGGAGGCACTGTACTTTGCAGCCACTCAAGTTATTGCTTTCCATTTGCTGGTGGTTGATAAATTAAAAGACAGATTATCCATTCCATTCACTATGAATAGGTGAAGGAGCAAGGTAACTGTGAAAAGGGGGCGGGGGGGTGGTAGAGGTGTTGAAAGCGTACGACAGTTGGTATTTTATAGCAGTGATGGATCTCTGTTGGCAGTAACTGTGACAACCCCCTGTCCTGCCTGGAGAGATGTCCATGATTACCCATCTGGCAACCCCATTTCCATCCTTTAGGAATTCTCTTTTCCATTATCCTCCTGGACTCTGGCTTCCCCTGTAGCAGGATCTTTCTAGTCTATTATCCTTTTAGCCTCATCTAAAGTGGGCATGGATGTATACAGACGGAACAACCGTTAAAGCCTAGTGATTGCAGGCTTATGTATCTTTGGGGGGTAGAGATCCCCTCAGAGGTTTCAGTGTATTTGCAGCACAGGATTTCCACAGTCATGGATCACATCTGGTCACAATTCTTGGGAGGCCAACGGAAACAGCAGGCGTGGAGTGATAGGCGACAGCAGCAGCATTAATCTCTTCTTTGCGGCTGAATTGGCTCCCACTGTCTGGCCTTGAACTGGAGGCCCTTGAAACAGACATTGAATGACAGTCCTATCACCCGGCTCGGGTTTCAGAAACGTTGGCTTTTCCAACTCCAAGGCCCAACATTACCAAAATGTCAATCAATATAAACTCATTTGCATAGTAATTTTCCTACAATAGAGTTGAATTCCCTTTCATCTCTGCTTGCAAAACAGTTGATTTTTGCCTGAATCAACCACTTTCTAATATCTGCCAGGAGCATCAAGGAACACCAATAATTTCAGTTTATCTAATCATTTTTTATAGAACCACAAGTTCCATAAGCATATGCTTTGACTTCTAAGTTCTCATGGTTGACCATTTTACCACCTATATGGCCAATTTGAAGATAAACTTTCTACCTCGCATTACATGTTCTGCCTGTATGCCAACTGCTAAGCCAATGCCACCTATTTTAGTTGTTTTGGTTGTTGTTGTTATGAATGCATCATGCTTCCCAGTATCAATTTAATGTCTTTATAGAGTGTGAGTTAAGCTTCTGTTGACAAAGAACACTGCAATATGGATATTTTTCTTGTGTGATTTCCAAAGTACATTCATTGGTTCAGAGTGTGTAGAAAGTTCCGCTTCACAAGGACATCTAAGTCCTTGGAATAGATATTTTATGTGTAACAACACTTCCTAAGTTGTTAACCTAGCCTGCATTGCCAACTGACTCATTATCTCTGCATTTTAACCTGCGAGATGGAGGATATGAAGAATAATCATCTTTTTAAGGAGGTAACCTATATCTTTTCTACACAAAACCCATGGCTATAATTTGTCATAAAGCCATACCTGTTTACAAACCAAGCTGTGAAATGTGTTTGCAAGAACTCAGTATTTCAATTATAATGAAGAAGAGGACTATCATATATAAAAAAAATAGAATTACATGCACTGACTTTCTACTAAGTCCCAGAAACTATATTAAGATCAACATCTACTATCTGTGAGTTACTCATTATTTCCTCTAGTTATGAAATGAACAATTTTAGCTCAATATTATAGGCACAGTGTCTAGATCATTATACCTATCTGGAGTCCAGAGCTAGGAACTCTTATTCATCATTAAAAATATATTTACTGACATATCAGATAATTATAGATTTTAGAGGAAAAATACATCAATAGTTATATTCAATCCATCATTTTATAGATCAGAAAGTTGATATTGAAAAAGAGCATAGTCTTTTTTTTTTCTTGAAACAAGTCTTAAGAATCTATCTTGTTATTTAAGAGAGATTGTTTGTTGGGGTGCAGCCCCAGCAGGTCCAGGGGTTCTATATAAATTTCAGTAATTGTGATGATGAAGCAAGTCTTTTTTTTTCTTGAAACAAGTCTTTTAGAATATAACTTGTTGTTATTTAAGAGAGATTGTTTGTTGGGGTCCAGGCCCAGCAGGTCCAGGGGTTCCAAAAGGTGTGGATGGAGTCGGCGAAGAAGGAATGACACGGAGACAGTGTTCAATTGATCAGCATATTGAGGTTCTCTTTTTATTCTACTGTTACATCTGTATTTATACCATTTGATTTTCACCCTATCCATTCTATTCCAAAGGTTAGTGCTTTTGTTATCTCCACTCCAAGGTTGTTCATAGTTAAAGTGATTAACTACCCTCCTGGCACTTATTTAAGGGGTTTTACTGATTCCCTTCCTTAGTCCTGTTAATCCCTAACTCCAGGGGAAAATCCCCAACTGGGGAAACAACCTTTCCTAGAGAGGTGACCTTGGTTAAAACACATACTCTAAGAAGGGGAGCAAACATATTAAGAACAGTATGCTATATATGCCAGGTCCCTTGAAACATATGCTGTGCAGATGTTTCTTTCCTGCAGCGACTGTGTCAAGCAGCAAGGATGGACTGGCTCCCAGTACCTTTCCTGTGTTTGGGGAATTCTTCACCTTATGACCCCAGTCCTCACAGTGCCAGACCCCAGAAATTTGCTTTCCTGGCCATCATGCCTTGCAGCCAGGTGCAAACATACGGCCCACACAGTGACATCCAGCCTCTCAGAGGCACAGGCTGCAAGAGTCCAGCAGTGGTCTCCAGTGCCTGGAATCACCAGCGCAAGCCCTGGTGTTGTGCCTGGTGGTAGCCCTGGTGCTGGCAAAGTCTTGTGTTTTATTTTGGAGGTTGTTCCTAGAAGAATGGTCATCAAACCTGCTTTGGTGGCTTTCCCGGGGCTTCTGAGACTTATATCCTTTAATAAAGTATTCTCACATAATATGTATGAAGCCCATTGTCTGAACTTCCACGAAAAAGTAGCTACTACCCCCATGTGACAATTATAAATTTAAATTACATGAATTAAAATGGGGAAAAAATAAGATACTTCCTCAATGACTGGATGAAAGAAGGTCAAGGGATTAGCCAAAGAACATATATGCATGAAACATAGACACAGGCAATAGTGTGGTGATGGTCAGGGAGAAGGGGTGCGGTGGGGGGTTGGGTAAAGGTGAGCAAAAGAGGGGGAAATGGGAACATTTGTAATAATGTCAACAATAAAAGAAGGTTAAAAAAAAAGAAGAAAATAGTTTTACTAATTAAAGGGGAATTCAAGGAAAAACTGGGAGAATAAAAAATTCAATAAGAAAGAAAAGACAAAATATTTTAAATTGGTCATTTTTATCAGTAAAGCTTTTATCCAAAAATAATTAGTGAAGTTTTATCCAAAATAATAACAGACAATAGCTTTATTTTACTAAAAAATATAAATATAATAACTTCTTCTAAGGTGATGTTTCTTATGTTTTTACAAGGGAAAGAAGTTTTTTTTTTTTTTTTTTTTTTGTTATTTCTTTTTTTA
>NW_006297660.1:732547-743571 GCF_000327345.1 Myotis davidii
AAGCCTCTCCCGCCTCTTCAGCAGTGCTAAGGATGTCCGACTGCAGCTTAGGCCTGCTCCCCGCTGTCAGGTGGACATCCCCCGAGGGCTTCCGGGCTGCCAGAGAGAAGTCTGATTGCTATCTAAGCCCAATGCCCCGGGGAGCAGGCCTAAGCCAGCAGGTGGTCACCCCTGAGGGGTCCCAGACTGCGAGAGGGCACAGGCCGGGCTGAGGGACCCTCTACCCCCGAGTGCACAAATTTTTGTTCACCAGGCCTCTAGTTTCTTTATAAACTCCACCAGCACATCTGTATTTTAACTATCCAATACGTTTAGTATGCAATTTTAGGAAACAGAAATGTATCAAAATAAGATCACCAAAACCATCTACTAGAAAGTTCATGAATGATGACCAAATTCCTAGAAAATAGAGTGGAGACCCTGAAGTGAAGAAAGCAAAGGTAACAGAAGGACATTAACTACCTCCCGAGAAGTCAGGGGCATAGAGAGCTGGGGATGTGGAAACCATTGTGACTTGAAGGAAGTTACACAGAAATCCAAGATTGGTATTGACCTTTACTAATACTATCCAGTAATAAAACAAAGACATGTCTAAATATAAGGGAATATCAATTATTGTAGGAGGAATAAATTATAGATTTATAAATCAGGCAGTTTTGCATATCATTTTAAATTTTTAAGTAAATACAAAAACTTTGAATTTTGGAGTTAATAAAAATATAATTTTTATTTTTAATGTTAAAAGATGCTTATATACCGATCTATTTAAACCAAGTAAAATGGAATATCATACCAGATACAGTCTATATTTTATTTTTTTAACATTTTTATTGGTTTCAGAGAGGAAAGGAGTGGGAGTGAGATAGAAACATCAATGATGACAGAAAATCATTGATTGGCTGCCTCCTGCATGCCTCATACTGGGGATCAAGCCAACCCCCAACCAGGGCATGTGCCCAGACTGGGAATCAAACCCTGACCTCCTGGTTCATAGATCAATACTCAACCACTGAGCCATGCCCGCTGGGTGATACAGTTTATCTTTTCAGTGACAATTCATTAGCATAAATAGTTTTCCTGAAATTACGGGAGAAGCCCTCTGCATAATATTCACGGTCTGTATGTTCCACAGATGGCCTGCCTTTTCCCCACGTGAATCCTGTGTACCTACTATCATAATCAACATGATATGCTCTGGCATTGTTATGACAGTATATGCTTGTGCCCCCTTCTCTAATTCATATGTTGATGCACCGGCCCCCTGTGTGACTGTATTTGGAAGTGGGATCTCTATGCACTTAAGGTTTAATGAGCAGCATCCTGATCTAATAGGATTGGTGTCTCAAAAGAGAGCTCATTCCCTCTCTACATGTCAAGCACCAAGGAAAAACCAGGAGAGGATGCAGAAAGCAGGCAACCATCTGCAAGTCAGAAAGAGATTTCTCACCAAAAACTGACAGTGCTGGCACCCTGTTCTCAAAGCTCAAGAATGGTGAGAAAGTAAATTTCTATTGTTCAAAGCGCCCAGTGTGTGGTATTTTGTTATGGCAGCTTATCGTAACTAAGACATGCATCTATGTTATTCTCTCTCTTAAGTATATCATGTAAGCTAGTTGGTGATCACAGCATGGATCTCTTTAGCATTCAGATACATAAAGAAATAGTACAAAATTATGCAAACATTATTGAATTTTTAAAAATTTAAACATGCAGAAAATGAAACGCAAACATTTTTCATATGCTGCCTTCAGGCTCCCACTGCAAATCACAATAAATCCAAAGGAGTTGCTAATATACATTCTTTAAATACCCAAATGATTGCTATTCTAGCAAATAATTCACATATTAAAATAGTTTTCTTCACTATTTGCATATATATACATAAAACACTTATGAGAAAGATTTGAAGATAGATTTTGCTTGTGCTTAAGATAATATAATTGTTGATATGCATATTTCATTAAATTCCTCTGTCAATACAACTACAATATGACGCAAAAATTCTAGGTAATTTACATGCTCATATAGCCAGATTACTTAATATATAATTATTTATGTTCTGAGATCCAATTTTCAATGTGCATGTGTGCGATGGGGGAATTGGGGTTCCACACACACACCCAAGCATTGCTCTGGACACCAACAGGTGTCTTACAATTCAACTCAATTCTGATGATCTACCCAGAGACTACATAAAATTCAACAGGTTGAGGGCACAGTCCTCCAAGATTGCCTCCTCCCCCACTTCAGTAATCAAATAAAAATCCAGGTTACCTTATTGTTACAGAACTTACCAGGTGACCGGAAAATGTACACACAGGAGCACTCAGAGATACAGGAAAAACCCATTGATTTTCAGATGTTTCACATGTACTAGTACAGTGAACTCAGGGGGTCAGTTCTCCAAATCCTGAGTAAGCCAATACCCTTCTCTTTATACCCTTTGGTTTCTTTGTTTTCTATCTGTTTCCTAACCACCAGGCTTTAGTGGTGGGCTTCCACAGCCTCTCCTGAGTCAGTTAGAATGGGGAAGTTAGATTGTATCTAAATGCCTGGTCTGGGTGATGTCAATGACCTCCCCCTGTAGCTAAGCTGTTATATTCTTTGTTTACGGCCACTTTGTGAATTGGGAGGAATTAGGAAAACAGGTCTTGCTAGACCAGATTGTGGAGAAAGGGTCAGTGACTTAATTACTGGTGGTATAGGCTGTCAAGAATGTACATTAGGTTACTGGCACAGATTCAGATTGCTAGCCGCGCCCCCCCCACCCCCCAATGTCTTATTTTCCCCATCAACATCGCCTTCTGAATAATGGCTATATATTGGAAGTTCCAAGAACCCACTCCTCAGATGTCAAAAGCCAGGTTTATATTTTTACTTCTGACCAAATGGCTATACATCAAATGTTCTCATGACCCGCTCCTTGGGTTTGATTACTTTGCTACAGCAGCTCATAGAAGTCAAGGGAACATTTCACCTACTAAATCACCAGCTTACTATAAAGGGATGTAACTTCGATACAGCCAAGATTGAAGAGATGCACAGGGGCAAGGTATGGTAAAGGTCAGAGAACTTTCACCTTCTCCAGGTACACCATTCTCTCTAAATCGCCACATGTTCACCAACACCGAAGCTCTCCAAACCCCATAATTAGGGGTGTTTATGAAGCTTTCATTACATAAGCATGTTGATAAATCATTGGCCAGTGGCAATTAATTCAACCTCCAACCTTCTCCACCCCGCAATGTAGGCAATAGAACTGAAAACTACAAGCCTCTAATCACATTGTCAGTTCTTCGGACAACCAGCTTCACCCTTAGGTGAGGGGTCAAATGCCACTTAATTAACATAACAAAAGACATTTAAATCATTCTTAGCACTAGGAAAAATCCAAGGTTTTTAGGAGCTCTCTACCAGAAACTGAAGAAACCCAAAATGTGAATTTATCATTATAAGTCACAATATCCCAACAGTCATGTTGGAAATCCCAAAGTATGAAAGTGTTTCAGGAACTCCATGTATTCCATGAATTTAATAAAGTTTATTTCAGATTTGCTTTGAAACAATCACATCATATGCAGATATCTGTGATTCAACTTCTAATAGCTACAAATGCAAAAAAGTTAATGTTGAGAATAATGATATTCTCCATATCAATTTAAGATAATGGAGCTCTGAATGCCAAGAGATTCCTATATTTTGATCATGTTAAGTAAGCCTGATTATTGAATTATATTTTTACCCTTTTGAACATCAAAAACTAATCACAATAATCTAAGTCTGACCTTTCTATTTTTACATTACAATGTAATGAAGCCAAGGTGATAAGGAATATTCTATGTTGTTTAGTATTTCTCCCTCCACTCTACTCCCCAGTTTAAAAATACACTCATATTAGTTCTTGACTTTACAAATACTGAAATTCAGAGTCTAATAAAATAGAATATCAGTCTGCAAGCTCTATAAAATAAGAGCAGTAATAGTATCTTCGCCCTGTTTTATGTGGCAATAATTTGATTGCAACTAAATGAAAAAAAAAGGCAAGATAATAAAACTGAGAATAAATGCTCAGAAAAATAATTATATCCATTATTTCACTGTCCTTACAAGGGGATCTTCTCTTCTATAAGGAGCTGCTGAAGAAACACAATTTGATGAAAACAAAGTGGGCACACACATTATTTGTAAACACAATTAGGAAATATCTCCAGTGACAAAAAATGGTCATCTCCTGACTCCCAATGGAACTTCACAATCTCCCAGGTCCTTAAGGCTAATCTCAATTGCCTTTTGTTCTTTTAGCTTCAACCCTTGCCATAACTCTAAAGAAATGCCTGATTAGCATAGATTAGGGAGGAGATTGAATTTATATTCAGTTCTCAGTTTAATAAACTCAACAATTCAAATCACAGCTTCTCTTCTTATATTAGAACGAAATGTAACTATTACTTCTGTGAGCTAATATTATGAAAGGTAGCATAGTTATAGCTCAGTATTCTATTCTTGGAGCTCTTGAACAGAACATTGTTGGGGGAGGGAGGTAAAAAAAAATCCTATTTGTATTTCTAGAGAGTGAGGGGATTGAGTTTATAAAAAATACTTATCGAGTTTATAAAACAATAAATATTACTTATGTTAGTAAATCAGTAATAAATGCTCTTCAGAAAGAAAAATAAATTATAGGGTAGAATAAGGATTTTTGGGGTTGAATTTCAATTTCATATTGGTTGTCCAGGGAGCCTTCACATTTGATTTGTGAGCAGGTGCAATCTTTCTCCTTCTGGCTTTCAACTCATTTCTGCGAACCCGTCCCCACGTACTGATTTCTAGTCTTTCAAAGATCAGGTATCATGGAAACAACAGGATCTCTCCCTTTAAAAGTTTGTCAACTCTGGTACCCCTTTCTTGCTTTTGCTCTTACACGAAAAGCCTTAATCCTGATTAAATCCAACCCTTTTGCTAGTATCTGTTCAGTTGAGAGTGGCTGAAGAAGACACTGACCACACATTCACCCAGACCTGATTTCACGGGACCATGGACACAGAGAGCTCCTAATTCTGCTGAGTACACTTGTCCCGCATCATCCATGGTTTCTCTTCCCATGGTTCTCGTTAACCGTGGTCAACTGTGGTCCTAAAATACTAAATAGAAAATTTTAGAAATAAATATTTCAGACGTTTTAAATTGTGTGGAATTCTGAAAAGCGCTACAAAATCTCATGCAGTTCTGCTCCACCCCATGTGGGGTGTGGAATCATCCCCTTTGTCCAGAGCCTCCACCCTCAGACCCTCCATCCCCTTAGTCCAGCGGTTCTCAACCTGTGGGTCGCGACCCCTTTGGGGGGTCGAAAGACCCTTTCACAGGGGTCGCTTAAGACCACCCTGCATAGCAGATTTACATTATGATTCATAACAGTAGCAAAATTACAGTTATGAAGTAGCAACAAAAATAATTTTATGGTTGGGTCACAACATGAGGAACAGTATTTAAAGGGCCAGAAGGTTGAGAACTAAATGACTAAAGCTGAGTCATTTAGTTGCTGCCTCTGTTGTCAGATTGACATTTGCAGAATCTCAGTGCTTGAGTTCAAGTAACAGTTATTTTACTTTACAAAGAATGAGAGTAGTGATGCTTGCAATTGAGATATGGCAAAGGGAAATCATAAATTTCTTTCTTTAAGTGAAAAGGAATGTATGTATAGGAAAAAAAAGATAGCATGTAGGATTCAGTTTCAGGCATTCACTGAGGTTCTTGGAACATATTCCGGGGGATGAATGAGGGACTACTGTACACTACATTTTTAATCCATTTATTTGAAGATATGTCACAGGTATCCAACTGTATGCAAAACAAAATACTAATGATACAAACAAAATAGGAAGTATTTTTAGTTTAGTGCTTGTACATTCCAATTATATTTCAAAATTTTAAGCTTCCTTTAAAATACACAACGGAATATTATTCAGATTTTAAAATGAAGGAAACCCTGCCATAAGTGACAACTTGGATAAATCTGGAGGACGTTATGCTAAGTGAAACAAGCTAGTCAAGGAAGGACAAATACTGCATGGTTTGATTTCTCTGAGGTGTCTAAAAAAGTCAGATTCATAGAACCAGAAGGCAGAATGGTAGTTGCCAGGGACTGGGAGTGTGGGGTGGGGAGGGAGAGTTACTGTTCGATGGGTACAAGGTTTCAATTACACAATAAGTTCTAGGGATGTGTTATACAGCTTTAATGAAAAATATGGTCTTGTGTACTTAAAATTTTGTGAAAAGGGCAAGATCTCATGTGTTCTTACCACAATTAAAAGACCTCACTTACCTCTCATATAATGTATCTATCTGTTCACTGACTGTTTTCTAGGTTATTGGCTTCCCATTAGAATGATAAATTTGGCTTCTGTTCATAGTGATTGTTATTTAATGTTAATTAATGAAGACGAGAGTACCTAATTTTTCAATAATACTTTGATTTTTTTAAATGTTTTATTATCTATTCAGAAATTGATATTCAAGCAATTTCATATTAGATAAGAAGTTGAGATATCTGTTAATATCTCCTAATTATATTACCTTTCCACTATAGCTCTGAAATTTAAATTCAGAAATGCATTTTATTCCTGACATTGTCATTTAAGCATTTTGTTAGCAGATAGTCCCTTTTTTGCATTGAGAGTCAAATTAAACACACAGTGCCATGTACAGATCTTGTAACATAGAAACCTATATGATCATGTCAATCAATGCCACCCCAATAAATTTAATTAAAAAAATTAAAAATCTAAAAAATATAATAATAAAACAAAGAAATAATTACATCTATGCATGTAATCTATTTGTGTTTCCAAGTGAGTTTCTTATGTATTCAATATATTTCTATCTCTCCAATGTTATCTTGCAATTGAAATAAGCATCCAGAAGGCAGGGATGTTCCTCTCATTTGTAACTATGACATTATTCAGTCGTAAGCAGAAGAAGGCTCTTTAATCTCCTTGTTAGGGGAGAGACAGTAAATCAGAACAGAATGTTAAATATGTAATTTTGATATATTAAGCAGGATTAATGTCTAGTCTAGGAAACACTGGGTGTTTGCACATTTAGCAGATCATTTGAGCTCCAAGAAAGTTTGATTTAATATATCATTTACTCAACTTGTCAACTCTAAAACTTTTGAGCTAAATCATTAAGCTCCCAGTAATAATGAAGAATAAGGAAGAAACTGCAAATGGATCAGATAGCAAATGATTAGCATATGCCTACATATAATCAGCGTTAGGCCTACACATCTTTGTTTTACAGTGCATAAGAGGTGAAGCGTCCCAGGCCAAAGGTTTGCTCAATCGATTTAGCCCAGTATCACTGTTTGTGGAGGATACCTAGTTTAGGTACTCGAAAGGTTGATCAAGGCTTAGGAATATAAGTATATTAAAAGTGCCTTAATTAGGCTACCAGTTGACATTTAGAAAGGAGACACCTGGTTGGGCACTAGGGTGACAAAGATTTGAGAAAGAACAAAGGAAAGCAACGATAGGGGAATGATGATAAATGTTTTTAAGCAAAATGAGGCAAATTGTGAATATTTTTTGCTATGCACACTGCTTGTAAAAGCAGGGCTAAGACAGGGCTGTGATGAGAGGCAGAAATATCCGGTATATGTTTCCTCCTCTGACTGTCCTTGTGGAGTATCCTGAATCAGCTCTCCTTAACAGCTTTTCTCCCTCTGTTTTCAGTTGAAATAAAGAGGCAGGAGAAGTTAGGAGCACAAACCCTGATACCAGGTAGCCCAAGGCAGTTTCCTAGCTCTCTTCTCTTGGGCAAGTTTCTTAAATTTTCTGTCTTGTTTTCCCCTTTTTGTAAGACAGAGCTAATAAAAACACCTAATTTATAGTGTTTAGAGAGGATAATAAGCTCTTATTGAGACATAACAATCATTGGATGCAAGAGGTATACATTTTATTTTTTAATTTTTTAGAAATATATTTTTATTGATTTCAGAGAGAGGGAGGGAGAGAGAGAGAGAGCTAGAAACATCAAGTGATGAGAGAGAATCATTGATCAGCTGCCTCTTGCATGCCCCACACTGAGCATTGAGCCTATAACCCAGACATGTGCCCTGACCGGGATTCGAACAGTGACCTCCTGGTTCATAGATCGATGCTCAACCACTGAGCCAGGCCGGCCAGGCAGATGTATACATTTTATAATACTATTTTTTTCTCTTCAAAAAGTCAACGATTGTCCAATAAGAAATTCGTCTTTACTTTTGTTGATGTGACAGTATGTTACATAGGCTACAAATCCAAGCCATCTGAAGAAAGCCCAGCAAGTTCTGGGGTAACAGGTATCCCCCAAGTAGGCTGCTCTCAGGTACAAGCGACCTTGTGGGAGGTCCTCAGTCAGTGGCTCTGGAAGAATATAATCTGACAGTGTCCCATGAATCCCTGGATTAGGAAGCCTGTGAGCTAGATTTGGCACTCAGGGCCCCTGGGCCATGTATTTCAAGTCATTTGTCTAAGATAAATGACTCCTGGAGTTAGCAGAAGGGCTCATGTTCCAGGAACCAGGGAGAATGACATAGTCCAAGAAATGTGGACACTGATGGGAAATTCTATCTGATTCAGTTTCAGGCAGAAGTCTTATGGTTTTGGAACTGGTGTCCCTTTCAAACAAACTTTTAGGGACACTAACTCTGCCAAGACAGGTGTGCTGCAAGTTGTCTTCTATTATTTGGAAATTCTTGATACTAATGCATTCAAATAGATTTGATAAATGCATTAAGTGGGTTCAAATTCATTTGAAATTCAAATTCACTTGAAAGGAATTAAAAAATGACAGTTCATTGAACAAAATGAAAGTATTAAGTACTTTATCTGTTGAAAATTTTTGAAAATTATATAGAGTTATTTTTTTTTTTACTTAGTCATGCAAAAAATGAGATAGTGTGTCTATACCCAAAATTTGAAGATACCATTCATTAAAATTAATGGTCAAGAGCTACATGTGGCCATTTACAGTATAAAAGCTGATATGTGAAATGTGTGTTAATGAAAAAAAGCTGTTTTATAATATTAATTATTTAAAAATAATACCCATAGTCAATATTTAGTACATCCCTCAGTACTGTGTATTTTATTTTACTGTAACATATAATGTAAAAATTTAATTTTACCAAACCCCAATATATTGTCCTGTTTTTTTCAAATCTTTCTAATGTACTCCAATGTAAAGTATTATAGTTTTCTATACATTTCAGATCATTGAAAAGGTAGAAAAGTAGTCTCCCAGAATTCAGAAAACTCGGAAAGCATCTCTGACAGAAAAATTGATTTGTAGAAAAAGTTTCCTTAGCCAATGCTGAGATAATGAACATGAACAAAGTTTTTCTTAGCTAAAAATGAAATTATTCTTGGGAAGAAATTCAATTCTCTAATACAGAATTTTGTTCAAACTGGAATTTCTCTTGAATGTAGACATTAATTATTGAGCATTAATGCAATCAAGTTAATGTCTTGCATACATTTATAACACTAGATAAAACCCATTTAAGTTTTTCTTATCCTTATAAAGGGAGTAGGAAGAGGGGAAGATTTTAGTATATACATTTAGATTTCTTTAAGCCTCTGTTTAAAATGTTGTAGTCTTATATCAAACTAGAGGCCCAGTGCATGAAATTCCTGCACTTGGGGAGAGTGGGTCTCAGCCCGGCCTGCACCTTTTCACAGTCCAGGAGCCCTTGGGGGATGCCCAACTGATGGCACAGGCCCCTGCTCCCCATGCAGGGGCCTAAGCTGGCAGTCGGACATCCTTAGTGCTGCTGCAGAGGCAGAAGAGGCTCCCGCCACCACAACTACACTTGTCAGCTGGAAGCCTGGCTTCTGGCTGAGCAGCGCTCCCCCTGTAGGAGTGCATTGACCACCAGGGAGCAGCTCCTGCATTGAGTGTCTGCCCCCTGGTTGTCAGTGCATGTCATAGCGAGCAGTTGAGCATACTTAGCATATCATTACCATATTACACTTTGATTGATTGAATTGACAACCGATGACCAGACACAGCATATTAGGCTTTTATTATATGGGATACAAGCACTTGTTCAGGGCAATTGGATGAACTAGGAAGACTTGTCTACAATTAATATAAAGGAAATTGGAATAACTTGGACTAAAACCAAAACAGACTGAGAAATAAAAGTTCCTTTAAAGAGGAGGTAATATGTTTATTGATGATATTTGTTGATGTAAATTTAGTAGTAGATACAAATTTAATATATACCTACTACTAATTTTTCTAATAAATGAAACATAAGCATGTACTATCTATATAATAAAGAGCCAGGGTTGTAAGGACCGTTACCACCGAAGGCTTGACCAGACCTGAAGTCAGTGCTGGGTTTCCATGGTGACCCAGCACTGACTGGAGCCACTGTGGGCACCTCAACCCAGCACTGACTGCCTAGAGCAGGGGTCCTCAAACCCACAGGCCACATGTGGCCTGCCGAAAACATTTGTTTTTTTTACTTCAAAATAAGATATGTGCAGTATGCATAGGAATTTGTTCATAGGTTTTTTTTTTTTTAATTATAGTTCGGCCCTCCAATGGTCTGAGGGACAGTGAACTGGCCCCTGTGTAAAAAGGACCCCTAACCTAGAGGGCTGCAGATCAGGCCCGGAGAGAGGCCTGCAGAGTGAGAGAGAGGCAGGGTCTGATCCATAGCCTCTGTGGCAGCCATTGATCAGAACTTGCCTCTCTTTCTCATCCAGGCTGGCCAACAGTTGCACCTCCATTTCTCTCCAGGCCTCCACTTGGGCTGCTGATCAGCCCTGCCTTTCTGATCAGGCCCCATTGATAGATCCAGAGATGCTGGCTGGCATAGAAACTGACCAATCATAACTTAATCTGGGTGAATGTAAGGAGGCAATGGCTGCCTAGGAGGTGGAGCTTTTGATGCTGACTGGCATAGAAACTGACCAATCAGAACCAAATCTGGGTCAACTGTGAGGAGCCAATGGCTGCCTAGGGGGTGGAGA
>NW_006297660.1:743770-768802 GCF_000327345.1 Myotis davidii
CACCGCCAGTTTAGGCCTGATCCCAAATCGGGCCTAAACAGGCATTCTAACATCCCCGAGGGGTCCCTGATTGGAATGTGTGCAGGCAGGGCTAAGGAAACCCCCCTCCCTGTGCACAAATTTCATGCACTGGGTCTGTAGTGTACAAATATTTACCTATGAGCTATTTTATAACTAAAGACAATGTCAAAATAGTGTAAATAAATTAACTTTGTGATATTCAAATGAGACAATAATGACACTATTATTAGTCACCCCGCAGAATGAGGATAAATTTAGCTGTCATTATTGTACATCATGTTTCCTTCTTTTTATACTCTAATATTGGAAGTTCAACGCCTCTTTCCTTGTCACTTTAGACCAGGTAAAGATTTTAATATGACTCCAGGACAAAAAGGAGACCAAAGATGGGAGAATTTCAATGTACATATGAAATATATGAAAAAAGAAAAGTTTTTGATGTTTTTCTGGTTTCTTACTTAATTTCAAATCTATTTTCATTTCACAATGGATGCACTATTTTCTCAGAGCTCAAGGAAACTTCTGGGAAAACATACTCAGAACAGTAAATAGATTCTCTCAACTTTGTGGTGGACAAGGACCTCAGAATAATATGTGGCCCTGCTCAGGAGAAGACCACTGGGAGGGATCTGAAGGTCTCAGGCTATCTCTGTGCGCTGGAAGCTAAGTGGGTGGTGGCCACTGGTGATTGTCTAGTCGTCGATGTGTATGAGACACAACCATATAATATGATGTGATGGATCTAGAAAACTTGCCCAATGTTGGTCATCTTAACATCAAATGTCAACTATTTGATTTACGAAGCAAGTTTCTGTGTATTGTCTATTTTCAATTGCGTAGAGAAAAGAGTTAGTGTGTAACAGCTCT
Organism: Myotis davidii; assembly: GCF_000327345.1. NCBI lineage: Eukaryota > Metazoa > Chordata > Mammalia > Chiroptera > Vespertilionidae > Myotis > Myotis davidii. The sequence continues at coordinate 744,659 of NW_006297660.1, forward strand.
ATCTCTATTTATTAGTAATCTTTAAACATTTTAAAACAAGGAACTGTTTTTAAAACTAGAACTCATAGGGAAAATGAGGGTGTTTCATTGTTTTACCCTCAATAAAGAATTCACTGAAATGTATAAAAACAAATGTTTGGTTTCCCATCATTGAAAACAAAACAAGAAAGGTATATACTTAAAGGGAATAAGGTGATTTTTAAGAACCTTCTTTTCTTGATTTTTCTTTTTTTCAATCCTCAGCAGAGGATATTTTTCCATTGATTTTGAGAGAGACTGGAAGAGAGAGGGAAAAACAGACAGAAATATCGATGTGAGAGAAACACATCCATGTTGCCTCCTGCAGGAGCCCTAACCAGGGCCTGGGTCTAGAAGGAGCCTGCAGCTGAGGTATGTGCCCTTGACTGGAATCAAACCCAGGACCCTTCAGTGTGCAGGTTGGCACTCTATCCACTGAGCCAAACTAGCGGGTGATACTGTTCTAATTGTACTGCTATCCTGTAAATCTGTTCTATTTTTTGTGTTTTTGTTTCTAAGAGTTACAATAAGGATATATGGGTATCCCCAAAAATGTATACACACACTTTAAGTCATTATAGGGTGTCCCAAAATTCACGCAAGGTTTGCAATTGAATCGAATTGCAAATCTTGCGTGATATTTGGGACAACCTATATAAAGGCAGTGTTTATTAAAATACATTTTATTTTCAAAATTGAGCTATTTGCTGTTAAAGTGTGTATACATTTTGGGGGGGCACCCTGTATATGGGGAGGTGGATTTATGGAGCCATTTGCTTGTGCCATCAATCAATTATGTGAGGAGTTAAGGGCCAAATTTTCATGGTCATTGCAATTTGATCTTACTATGTTGCTTTTGTCAGTATCACCTTCTCCAAATATAACCTTATTATAGATTTTCACAATGTTTTATTTTACCCAAGGTTATAAAAGCCTACCACTGGGAAAACTTATTAAAGTAGCAGTCATGCCAACTACAAAATCTATGCTTATTCATCTGTCATAAAGCATATTTATAGACCAGGAATCCTTGGACAGTTATTTCTAAATCATTTCAAAAGTGGAACAAAGAAATAAGCATGGTAAATTCCAAACCTAGCAGTTTGTTCATCTCCCTTTCTTTTCTTTGCACATCTCAAATATTTCAGAAATGGAAAATTTAATTTAATTAAATCACTAAAATGTTAGTGCATTTATTACTTTGATTGTAAACTTGAAACTTAAGTACTAATCAGGAAACTTCATATTTAATATACAAATTGAGAGTACAAGTGGGTTGGGTAATTTTTATATTATTTTTCTTAAAAGGATAGCAGAAAAATCCTATGTTCTTGAATACCATGTTACACTACAATTATTTTCTTTGTCTATAGCACAGAGGTATTGTGCTGGGCTGCATATCTGGCGCTTTGGCCAGACGGGTCGTGCTGTGCTGTCTGTTCCTAAAACACATAGATAGGAAGGTACTGACATCAGGCCAGGCCTTGAGATATGGTCTCATGGCCCCTTCCCAGCACGCAGGCCTTCTTTCTCAGAAGGCCCGGAAGTCTCATTCCAAATTTGGGAGACAAAAGACTGGAAAAAGTATAAATTAAGATAGTTTCCTCCATATTGGGGGCCCCAGAATTTGAAAGACACATTTTTCTCTGGGCCTCCACAAAATTTAATATAAAATGTAACTCCTGTAGTCTGGGCTGCAGTTCAGCCTCTGCTTTGGCAGGGTGCTGTAACTGTAGTTGCTGGCCAGCTTAATAAAGGCTCTTAAATTTAAATTCTGAGTCGGTGGTCTATCTTGCTGAGTGAACCCATAACAGAATAAGTAAACATTTCAAGAATATTAACCAAACTATTTGCAGTAGGGAGAGGCAGTTCATTTATAAGGCCTAAGCTATGGGGTTGGGGGGCGGGGGAGCAAATAAAACCAAAAACTTGTTATGTGATGTCACTTTAATTAAAATATATAAAATATTGTGTCTCATAGATATTGTGGATGACTAATTTGAAAAATCTATGTCAAGTGATAAATAACAAACTTGATTGGCTGAAAGCACAATGCAGTTAGTTTTACAAAATATATTAGTAATTATAATAAATTTAATTGGACTAAAAGTTTCATGGAATTTTCTTATCAAAACAGTCAATAAGTCAATACTTTATACAGAGAGCTTTTTTTTTTATATATATACTTTCTCTACCAGGAATCCATCATGTACTTTGGGAAAAACATAATAGAAAATTTTAAAAAACTATCTTTATTTTTGAAAGTATTACAGATATCCCATCCCCCTCCCCCCTTTATCCCCTCTACTCTGCATCTGTCCATGGAAACTTCTTTAATGTACATGAGGTGTATTGCATGACATCATGACACTATAGCAAAGTAAAAATATTTAAATAATTGTCAAACTTTATAAGATCCAATGGAAATATTTGTATATTCCAGCAGCAATTCTTACACATATAATGCTATCACTGTATATTGAACTTAAATATGTGTATATTTAAATCCATGGCCACCCGTTGACTTTAAGATAGTTGGCATGTGAGTGTTCTGGTTTTAGTAGGGGCCATATTAAAGCTTACCTGATTTGATTTTACTTTTTTAAAATATATTTTTATTGATTTCAGAGGAGAAAGGGAGAGGGAGAGAGATATAGACATCAATGATGAGAGAGAATCATTGATTGTCTGTCTCCTCCATGCCCCACTCTGGGGATTGAGCCTGCAACACAGGCATATGTCCTGACTGAGATCAAACTGTGACCTCCTGGTTCATAGGTTGAAGTTCAACCACTGAATCACTCTGGCTGGTCAAAGCTTACCTGATTTTAAGTAAAACTATCCATTACACATTTGTAGCTTCTTGATAAAATTAATGCACCTAGACACACAAAACTTATTTCATTGTTACCACCTTTCTGAAACCCACTTCTCTGTCCAGTTGAGTATCAACAACTCCCTGGGTATTCTCTGTGTTTGCACTAATCCTGTGCTTGGTGGAGCTTTATGCTCTACCTAAAAAGCTCCTGACTCTTATTAACATCATTCATCTACCAATTCATAAGACTCTTCTCATTTGAGCTGTTTTAACACTTTGCTTAAGTTTCATCTCTTTTATTTTTACTAACATTATCTTATCCTACATAATTATTTTTCCTTTTATATTATTTACTAGTGGCCCAGTGCATGAAATTCATGCATATTAAAAGGGAATTAATTAGAGGAAATATTTTAATATTGCTATTTGCCCTTTCTCTATAATAGAAGTGTCAGAGATGAAAGGAAATTAGTAAAATCTATATGAAAATCTCCCTCCTGTCAAAGTCTGGGGTCCGCCGTGGAACCCAGAGTCAAGTCCCATCCACCCGTGCATGCCTTGAAATCACACGAGACCCAGACCCGGCCGGCCGCAACCCTGTCAAGCTCCTCAGGGTGGTGGTGGTGGTGGGGGGGGAGGGGGCAGCCTCAGGTCTCCTAGCCCGGCGCTGATCGAGGGTGCAGCCTTAGGTCCCCTGGCCTGGCTTCAGGTCCCTCTGCCCTGGCACGAGGGCACGAGGGTGTGACAGCCATTTGCATATTAGTTCTTTATTATATAGGATGCTAATGAGAGAAGACACTGAATTTTATGTACAATTATCGTACTTCAGTGGTTGGCCCCATGCCTTATACTTATCAACTTTTCAATAATTATGTTTCATTTACAAACTATAATCCCATTTGCTTTAAGAGCAACATTATTTCTTATTTTTACTGCGACCATGATGCTCTTGGAGGTCTTATTGCTAAAATGATTTAGGGAAGAATCGATAGCCTCTCTCATCATGAATTTCCAGATCTATATAATCTTCATTTAATAATACTGGCAAAGAAACAAACATGACCAGGCGAGGCTTAATGCAATTATTTTTAAAAAGAAGAAAAAAAAATAAACAGAACATTGAACTAGATTTGAATAAAACTTTGCAACTCAAATGATAACTACCATTTTTATTTCTTATTTTATTTTACAATATTGTGTTCAATAAATGTCTGTTTTTATGTTTTCTCAAATTGCTAATACAATGTTCAGTCTATAGTCAATACTACTAGAGCCCTCTGCTGTGTGTTAAAAGTGTAACAGTAGAATGTGGTTGCTTCTAATGTACTGGAAACAGTGCAATGAATAATGTATTTATAACAACTCCCTACATGGTTCAGAACAACATGAAAATACAGATTATGTATCATAGAATTGTACACTTGAAACCTATTTAATATTATTAACAAATGTCACCTCGGTAAATTTGAGTTTAAAAAGACAAACACAAAACAAGCAAAAAAACTTACATCATTTGTTTAACCTGGGCTATATGACTAGAATGTGAATGATGGTTTTGAAAGTTAATGTGCTGTGGTAAATAATTAGATGTTCTCTCTGGAACTGCTAGTTATAAAATATATACATGGAGAAAGAATCAAGATCTAATCCCCTCTTCTCAGATTCTTTACTATTTTTTTTCTTTAGTAAATATTTTTTTTTTCTCAAAACAACTATGGTCTTTCTCCAATTAATGTATTTAGCTAACTAGCTGAATTACTTTATTTTGGGTTTTGAGAGCACAATCCATGAAAAAATGAACCCCTTCATTCCCCCCTCCCTCTCTCCTTTTCTTCTTTTTTCTCTTTCCTCTTTCACAGCACCAAAAATAAATATAGAAAGCATATAAATTCAATGTCAATACCTGTCTTCAGTCCTGTAAAGAGGGGTCAGAGAGGCAAACTTGTAAAATTGTAATTTTCTTTGCATTCCAGGAGTGACGGCATTTTCAACAGCATTAGACAGAGAGCATTTAACAATCTTGGACACTGTCTGTGTGACTCATGGGTCAGAACTTTAGACAGAATGCATTCTCTCTGAGAGAGTTACAAATAGTACTTAAGAAAAAAAAATGTATTCTCATCTTGATTTGGGGAAAGTGAATGGTGTTCATATTACATTAAAAAATCTAAAATGTAATGTTTTATGAGTTCAAGGATTAGCTTTGGGTTTCTTATGTCTGTATACTCATGCATAGTTCCTGACACAGTAATTAATCAATATATCAGTTGTGTGAGCAATTGGTATTTGGACTGAAATCACAATCATTCTATTTATTAATTCTCTCTCATGCTCGCAGAGTGTAGTAATGTGCACAGAAATCATTATAACCTGAATTTGATTCAAGAAATTTTATTTCTCCATAAAATAAAATCCATGGCATTTTAAAAAAGTTATTACTACAAGCTCAATGAGGATATAGTTATACAAAGTGTAAACAGTCAGTAAATTCTTGTAATAAAAAGAGACCATTGCTTAATCTTCCAGATAACAAGGAAACATTTTTGTGAATTAATTATTCAGATTAAATTCATAATATTTTCAAATCCAAATAAGACTTTATCTGAAAATATAGTCTTATAGCAGTACAATTGTACGCAGGATAAGATAAAGTTTTAATATTTTTATTAACTTTAGCAAAGATTATTAAAGACACATTCACATTTAGTTAGCTATAACTATATGAAAAATTGACCAGGTTAATCTTGAGTTCTAAGTATGGCAGACCACATTAATAGTAACATCTTTAAAAATAATAATACATTTTTAAAAGATCAAAATTTAAAAAATCTTGATTCATTGTAAAACAGCAAATTGCAGTTAGATATTTACTCTTAAGTCATATCTCTAATAACATGCTAGGCTAGAAAAACATACTCTCTCTTCTAAACAGGGATAAGATATAAGCAATTATCTTTCTCTTCTTTGGCTATAGGTCTCAATATCATTTAAATTTACTGAAGTTCATGGCGTTTTCAGTTTGAATTTACATGGTCCACATTGGGTGGGAACATCTACTCCTCCCTCCAAAAACCCATTTTTAAAATATAAAATTTATTCCTGACAAATGATTCATCAGAGGCTCATATTAGAAGAGGTTTTCACAGAAAAGTAAGGCAACCAACATGAACAAAAATCAATGTGTCATGAAAACACAACCAGCCATGACAGAATTTCACTGAATGCAGATGAATGGGGAAATGCCAGAAAATCTGGAAGATTGTGTAAGAGATCAGGAGATTAGGATGTGAAATTCTAGCTGTATGTCTCATTAGAGCTGATGAAGAAAACAAAGACTTAGTATTTTTAAAGCAGCAGCAGAGCCCAGCTGGTGTGACTCAGAGGTTGAGTGTCAACCCAGGAATCAAGAGATCACCAGTTTGATTCCGTTAGGCCACATGCTCAGGCTGGCTCTGTCCCCACTAGGGGGCGTGCAGGAGGCGGTCTATCAGTGATGTTCCTCTCACCAATGTTTCTACTTCTCTATCCCTTCTTCCTTCCTCTCACTCTCTAAAGTCAATGAAAACATATTAACAAACCACAGCTATAATAACAAATACAATACACAGGAGACAATAGAGAATTTACAATACTTTTAAGATATTCTCAATGAAAATGAAGCTAAAACGCACTTTAAAAGAGTAAAATAAAAGAAGCAAAGGTGAAAGAGTAAATTTGTATATGTGTGGGTAATTAAAAAATGAATTTGCTAGTATGAAGAATAAAAATATATAAAACTATAATTCACATCAATATACCTTGAAGGTTGGAGAGATGTGGAAATAAGAGTGAAAGTGTATTTTGGAGAAATAGAATATATAATTCAAGACTAGCACAGCCAAAGAACAAATAACTAAATTATCTAATAAAAATACTAGTAAATCCAAATGTTCAAAAATAAAAAAAAAATATGAACAAGTTAAGCATACTTTAGGAAACTTTTTTCAGATTTGAATAAATGTTTATGCAATCTCACCACTTGATTTTTATAATCTAAAAACATAGTGATTGAAAAGTGGAAAATAAATCATTACGGAAATTATATAACACCTTTAACCTAAAGAAAGTTATTACCTGTATTCAGCAAACATATTGTAAGCTAAAAAGCATCATAACGGATACAAAATAAAAAATTACCCATATTTTTATAATATTCTCAACTGTGCAGTTCTAAATAGAGGGAAATTAGAAATCTTAATTAAGAACTAACAATCACGTGGTTCTGAGAAACCCACTTAAAACTTCTCTAAATTACATTTTCCTCAATTGTCAAAGTAGAGATTTGTACAAAATGATCTCAAACATTCATTCATATTTAAACATATCGCTCAAGCAAGTCTTTATTATTTATGCTAATTGTGTGCCCAAAATAAATAACATATAACAGATAACCAGTTAATCCTCTAACCTCAATGCATTGTTGCTTCTTCCAATGAAAGCTTTTTCAGTAATAACTAATTCGTACTGCTATTTCTTTTATATCCACTCATATATATTTTTTCCTTTTCTAATTCTCTGATTTGGAAAGCAATTAAGAATGGAAAAGTAAACGGTAATACCAAAAGGCAAAACAGCCAAAAAAATAAGCCACAAAGTTAATAGTTGTTTTCTCATTTTTATAATGCAATGAATGAACAAATAATGATTTATGTGTTCATTCAATAAATACTAATTGAGGTCATTTGGGTTCCAGGAGTCAAAGTAGGTGTTGAATGAACATATTTTACTATTTACACTTGAAACCTCCAACTTCAGAAATATCAAAAATCCTAGCTCAAACGTTAGATAAAGACAGAACTGGAATAAAATTATAAATCCTGCATCCTTCCTCTGCATCTCATTACGTTAGAAAGAAATAGACACAGGCAATTCAACCAGATTAAAAAATAAAAAAAAACTCCTCTCATTAATTAATAATTCTCAGGGATCTCTATATATAGTAAAAGCACAGATATTAGAATAAGCAAGTAGTTTTGTGAACCATAATTAAATATTTATAGTGTGCTTAAAATATAATTTGTTGCATGAACTTACAGTTTTAATTTATTGATATATTTTTCTTTGCTCATTCCTAATATTCTAATGAGTGTATTTCTACCATACCTTACCTCATCAAATCTTAGAATATCCCAGGTCAGTGCACCTGTAAGTGAAAAAAATTAACATAATTCCAAATTGACTGTTAAACTCAACAACTGCAAAAAATATTCAGAGCCTGAGGTTATTAACAATGAGATTTTTATTGCTACATTGATAATACCTCACATTAGGGCTCAGAGGGATGTAATTGTCTCAATCATGGTGTTGTCCTGACTGCTGTGCTGCCCTTGAAGATCTCTCCTTCAGCACTGTGGCGCTCACTCTCCTTGCTGCCTGGCACACGGGATACTGGAGGATCAGAGCTGCTTTCTCTCTGGGCATTGACCTCACTTAAGGGAGCTGTCTTGCCCTGGCTGCTATCTTCCCTTCTACCAGGAAGCCCGCATCTACATCTGCTTGTGGTGGATGTGCAAATCACAAGAGCCATCCGAGTCCCAAAGGGTCCTATGGGATCTGCTGTGCCCTCTGTCAAATTTTGCTGCAGTTTGACTTCTTCTTTCACTAATTGTACTTTCCCATCCCTGACTTGAATTGCTCTTCATCTCCATTCTTAAGTGATTCAGTAAACAGTTCTTCATGGCTCTTTTCAGCATGATTTTTAAAACACATTAACAACACTGAAGATAAAATAAGTTTTTGCATCAATGTTAAATTAGGAATACAAATGAGTGATATTTATATAGCATTTTACTAACACTAGTATAATTGAATGTAGTATGTACCCATGGCATGATACTGAATTGACCAAAAGGCTTGACTGACCTCCATTTGAAACCTCTGCTAAAAAAAAATAGCTTGATATATTGAATATATATATTTAAAACATATCTCAAAAAACATAACAGTGACATAGAGCACATGCATTAAAACTGAGTATTGACCCAATTTAAAGTAATAAAGAGGAGGCACAGGTCCATAGTCCAAGAAGTGTAATTTTTATAAGATCTTGAAGTAATTGATGCCAAAAACATTTTTGTTTAAATATAGGAAGAGGCACCATTACACATTATTTAAGAAGGTGAAATTCGTTTCAAATTCTGGTTCCACTGACTATTAACTTCATTACATTTAGCAAGTGATTTAGCTTTTATGTGCCTCAGGTACATCTATAAAATTGGGGGAAAGACAGTGCCAAATATATAGAGCTATTGTGGGAATTTAATTGGGTAGATCATGTAAAATAATAAGAACAGTACCTGGAAAATAGAAAGCACTCACTAAGTATCACTTATCATTAGGAAGTTCGGGTAATGGTTGAGATCTCCAGCAGAGCAGAAAATATTTCTTTCTGTGAATAGGAAGCAAGGTACAACGACCTCCCTTGGGAAGCTGGTTGGAAGGAGCTTTGGAAAAAATCCCTCTCATGCAGTAGTTGATGCATCAGGCACAGATAAAGAAGATAAAATGCATACAATATGATATTAAAAAGTCAGAGTTCAACCATAGAGTTAGAAAAAACCAAGACAAGGGAAAATGAAGTTGAACAATGTTCTTACTTGTGGTGCTTCGGTAAGTAGGTCCTGTTCTGTCAAGTTGGGGTGTTTGCGGTGTGGAAACGTGGGCCTGACAACAGCCTAACATCAGCACCTGGGCAGAGCTCTGTGGGGCTGGTACCACGAGATTATATGGATGAAAACTTGAGTTTGAAACTAGACGATACTGATATTAACAATTTTTTCTAGACTTGACAATAATACTCCAGCAGGTGACAAAAAACAGGGATGAACTGTGACAGTAAAGGGAAGAATAATCAGGAGTGGCCATCAACAATCAAAATCAATTAGGAAACCCACTAGATTGGATCCTAAAGAAAATTCGCATTATTTAAAAATAATGCCATTGCTATATTTTGTTTTACAAAACTGAAGCTCATTTGTTGCTGAATGGCTAACACATCTTGAATAGTTTTTAGCTAAGCATTTCCCCTGTAATGAAGGACTTGTTAATAGATGTAGTTCTGTTCTCAGTATCTGAGTTTGGCATGCAGCTGGTGGGAGTTTTGAATGGAATGATATCACCACAGGGTATGTGCAGAATTACATATCTGTGAATGCCCCAAAGCTTATCATTTATCACAGTATAATATAATATGGAAATTGGCTAGAGTCAATGAAGCCAGACAGGTAATAGAAACAGAAACAGAAGGAGTTACAAGATATGTGACCTCTAACAATAATTACTTTTTATGTTCTAATCCCACAAACAGTCTGTGGCAATCCACTGTCTTTCAAAGGTTAGAGTTTACCCTAAGCATTGCAGAAACTGTGATGCCTTCATCTTTGTTCTTCTTTCTAAAGATTGTTTTGGCATTCCAGGGTCTTTTGTGATTTCATACAAACTTTTTTTTTACTTTTGTAAAAACATGCCATTGTAATTTTAATAGAGATTGCATTAAATCTATAAATCAGAGTTATATGGACATTTCAATAACATTAATTTTCCCAATTCATGAAGACAATAAAAAGTTTATAAATAAAACCACACATATATGCTCTACTAATCTTTTACAACTGTGCCATGGATACAAAATGGAAGGACAAATTTTACAATAAATGGTGCTGGGAAAACTGGGTATTCATGTGCAAAATAATGAAATTGGACCCCTATCTTGCACCACTTAACAAAAATTAACTAAAAACGGATTATAGGGGAGGCCAGGGGATTGTCAAGGGCGGGGGGAAAAAGGGACACATATGTAATACCCTTTGTAATACTGTAAGCAATAAAAAAAAATAATAAAATAAAAACATAAAAACGGATTAAAGACTTAAACTTAAACCTGAAATTCTAAAACTTCTAGAAGAAAGCATAGGAAAAAGTTCCCTGACATTGCCCTTTTGGAGATGACTAAAAGCACAGGCATAAAAGCAAAACTAAACAAGTGACAAGATCAAACTGAACAGCTTCTGCACAGCAAAGAAAACAATCAGTAGAATAAGAAAAAAAACTATGGAATGGGAGAAAAACGTTGAAAACCATATATCTGATGAAGGGTTAAGATCCAAAATATGTACGGAATTTGTATAAAACGATAGCAAAACCCCCAAATAATTAGATTTAAACATTTGCTAAAAATCTAAATGGACATTTATAAAACAAAGACATAGAAATGGCAAAACAAATATATGAAAATGAGGCCAACATCACCAATCATCAGGGAAATTCAAATTTAAACCAAAAACCACTTCTCCACATCTCTTTCCTAAGCCTCAAAAATTCATGTTGATTTAGCTTCTTATATGCCGCTCAAAGTCCATTTCTCTCTTCTCCCAATGCAACTGCTGTAAAATATTTTGAATTCTCACCTTGCTTATTGTAATCACCTATATTACCTACCACCCCTTAGATTGGTATTGAAATATTATAAATATTGTAATATTCCAACAATTTCTAAGTCCCAAATATGATACATGTTTAACTTACCTTTCTAACTGCATCATGTTTAAAAGTGTGACATAGTTGCCATTTCTCTCTGTGGCTATAATCCACATATCTCATGCCAAATGAGACTCCCTAGGCTGTTCTATGTGTGACAGCAAGAATATATACTCTACCCTAGAAGGTTTTGCTCAATGGTTAGATCATTGGCCCTCTGACTAAAGGACCCCCGGTTTGATTCCAGCCAATGGTGTACTGGGCTGCATATCTGGCACTTTGGCCAGACAGGGTGCTCTGTGCTGCCTGTTCCTAAAACACATAGATAAGAAGGTACAGACATCAGGCCAGGCCTTGAGATATGGTCTCATGGCCCCTTCCAAGCACTCTGTACTCTCTGTTCCTAGAACACATAGATAGGAAGGTAGTCACTTTATGATGCTATACTGTGTCGAGAACTAATTATGTAAACAAGGCTTTGTAACTTCGTGGTTTTTGCAAATAAAAATGCTGTAATTCCTGTAGTCTGGGCTGCAGTTTGGCCTCTACTCCGGCAGGGTGCTGTAACTGTAGTCAGTGGGCCAGCTTAATAAAGGCTCTTAAATTTAAATTCTGAGTTGGTGGTCTATCTCACTGAGTAAACCCATAACAATGGCACATACCTTGGTTGCAGGATCCATCCATGGCTCCAGGTGAGGGCACGTGCACGAGGCAACCAATTAATGTTTCTCTCACATCTATGTTTCTCTCTCTTTCTCTGTCTCTGCCTCTTCCTTCCACTCTCATTAAAAATCAATGGAAACAATATCCTCTGATGAGGATTAACAAATCCTATATAATAAAAGCCTAATATGCTAAGTGTCTGGTCAACTAGTCAGCCATTCAACCAATCAAAGTGTAATATGCTAATGATATGCTAAGGCTGCTCATCCATTTGCTATGACATGCACTGACCACCAGGGAGTGGACACTCCAACCGGTAGGTTAGTTTGCTGCTGGAGTCCAGCAGATCAGGACTAGTGAGATGGTCTGGAAATGCCCGGGAGCCCTCCTGCTTCCCTCCCAACCCCGATCGTGCACCGGTGGGGTCCCTCAGCTTGGTCTGTACCCTCTTGCAATCCGAAACCACTTGGGGGATGTTGGAGAGCTGGTTTTGGCCTGGCCTGCAGGGACCAGGCCAAGGGACCCCACTGAATTCGTGCACCAGGCCTCTAGTAAATAAATTAATAAATAAATATAAAAATATACTCTGTAGTCCTTTGCATTTCATATTCTTGTGAATGCTAATCACATTGGAGATTTCAATAATCTTTATTGAATGAATAATGAATTCCAGTTCACTTTTGTACATTTCATAATCTCTACTTCAGTCATGAAAAATAAAGTAAAGATATATTATCTGGGTTTCAAGTGGTTCATATTTTTAACAAAGAGAAGGAACTAGTTCATAAAAAGCTTTTCACTCCTAAGATTGTGCCATGTGTAACTAACAACAGTTCAGTAAACGCCTTCTCTCTAGCATTATAAAATAAACAAAAATCATAATAGAGCAGTAAGGACAGTTTGTTCTAGTGTTTTTATCTGTGTGTGTGTGGTTGGGTGAATTCTTGACTCTGAGTTTGACCCTTCCTTGCATCTACAATCTCGTCATGCCTCCTGTGGGCCGAGTTCCTGGACATTGGGCTTGGCCCCAGGACTTGCTAAGGACAATGGTATATGAGAGCAATTGAGTTTCCAGTGCACCAATTCAACCAAGGGCTGACCAAGTTTCCTGTCATTCCACTATTGTGCTTGCACCTTGACATCCCTATGAGATGGTCATGGACCCAGGAGAAGGAGAGTGATGGGCAGCAGAGCCACCACGGCTGAGCTGCCCCAGCCAGGTTCTGCCTAGAACAACAGCCTCCAGTGACAAGCAAATGCATTAGCAACAATAAATGAGTGTTATTACAAGCCACAGGGTGTTGAGTGTTTTTATGCAACAAGAATTAGCTGATGCGGTTTTATTATACCTCATTAAGAGTGCAGGCGTGTCCGGAGCATGGTGACTGAAGTGCTCATTGTTAATCAACACCTGAGGCTGATCATTTACCTCATGAAAAAAAACTTAGCTTAAACTTAGTTTTATATTAATTTTCCAAAAGATTGTCGGTGAATCTGTATTGGGAAAATCGGGGACATAAAGCTGTTAAATATTGCTAATCACATAAGCAACTTAGGGAACACAAAGAACAGTGGCTGTATGCCATAAATAATAAAATGTAAGTAGGTTAAAATGACTTAAAGTGATGTGGGCTGCTATGTTTCCCTGTACAAAATTATAGATAAAATTCCATTTGATTTTTGAAATATACATGTAATTTTCAATCCTCCTTGGGAAAATAATGCTACTGGCAATTGCTTGTGAGCATGAGGCAGTAAATGATGCGGTTTCTAATATGTTACTAAAATTTTCTTCTTTATCTTTTTGTTATAAACAAAGCAAGCTTTAGTAAATATGATAAATTTATGTTTAATTGTGCATTACTTCAGACTTTGAATAGAAAATGTCTTGTAATTAAGCTTTACAAATTCTCATAATTCTTTGGTGTGGGAGTGAAAGCATTGAAATGCTCTGCCAACAGGTTCTACACTTGAGTTCATGATCTGTTAACACAGGCAGCATGTCCCTGGCCAGTGGCTCAGTTGGTTGGAGCGTCACCCTGTATATCAAATGGTTGCAGGTTTGATTCCCAGCCAGGGTACATATGTAGGTTTCAGGTTCCATCTCAGATTGGGGCATGTCACAGAGGCAACTGATCGATACTTCTCTCTCATATAAATGTTTCTTTCTCTCTACCTTCCTCTCTCTTGAAGAACAAGAACAACACAAAAAATGTATCCTTGGTGAGGATTTTTTAAAAAATGAATAAAGCAGGCAGCAGGAGACTTGCAGATTCTAAGGTTAAGAGGCAATAAATGTGTTTATACTGTTTGAAGAGTTATTTTGTTCTTGACTGTTATCAGCTTTAAAATTTATTCAATGTGGCTAGGAGAAGATAAATCTTGCTTTATATTTTGTGATAAAGCAAATGTGCTCACACAGTTATGGGCTGCCTGCTGCCCTAGTGAGGGACCTGAAGATAGTTCATAGAGAGGGACTTAGATTGAAATTGGCGTCCGTCTACATTCCCACAAGCTTGTGGGTACCTTGGAAGAGCACCATAGCACCTACTGCAACATTGATTTATTTTTCATAAAGGAAAAGCAAATCATAGCTCTGAAATTATCCTGTTTAAAACTTAAGAGATATCTGCTTAAAAGTGGCATAAAATGTCATTTGTCATTTTAACTGGATCCTGTCAATAAATAGGCTAAACATATGTGTACAAATGGCATAAGTAGAGGCTACTCAATGACATTACATGTTCTCTATCTTATCAACTTAAAAAAAATTAAGTTGCATGGTTTGTCTAAGGTGGAAACCCGAAATCCAAGTAGATCAAATAAATACAGTTTCCTAAAGAAGACTGGTGCAGATCTCAGCATCCAGAAAAGGGTTGTAAAAATGTGAGTTTCATCTAAGGAACAATTCATAAAAACTATAGAATAGATGTTAAATGATGCTTATTTCTTCTAAAGCATAGACTTGCTTTATTATTTTATTTTATTTTTTAATATCCAGTATAATATATAGATAGTGGAAATGCCTGGAAGTTCATATTGACCAATGTCTTCTAACAATCTTTTCTGGCATTTATGATATTTTGCACCATATTTCTGCCTTATTCCAACCTTGAAATGTGGCACCATAGTCAATACGGGCAATTGGTACGTCGTGTCCATCTGGCATTTTTTGGCAAAGTACAGTTTTAATTTCATAATGCAGTAGGAAATAGTGGCATATGCTTTGCATGCCATTCTATCCAAATGGGTAAGCCAATTCATTAAAATACAAAAATTATACTAATCCTAGGAATTCAAATGTTGGGGAACACCTTTTTAACACACACTTGTGTTAAATGACTTAAAGTGATGTGGGGCGCTAATGAAAGTAAAATAGAATGTTCTTTGAAACACACACACACACACACACACACACACACACACACAAAACAATCCACAATTACACAAAGTTTTAGAGGGAATAAGAAGAAAAATAATGATTTGGTCTTCACCAATCCCTAGCAGTTTCCCATGCCAACTACTCAGAGCTAACTAACTGCAATATATTTCATGTATCTTTCCATATGCATGCACAAACTATACATAGGTACAGACCATACATACAAAATTGCAAATATATTTTAGATAAACATGATCATATTCTGAATATTTCTCTGCAAATTTGCTTTTTTATCTAACATACATTGTCACTTTTTAACATAGCCATATGTAGCTCTACATGGCACATTTTCTTTATTGCTTTATAGTTCTCCAATGTATGGCTATATTAAAACTACAGAATTTGTTTACTTCAACCAATACTACCAGTAATTAATATTGTTTATACGATTTTGATTTGGGGTCAATTATAAATGTTATTTCACTATTTATGTAAGAATATGACTGTTATTGGTACAGTAGATTACTTTAAACTACATTTAAAAGTCTAAGTGAGAATTTTCATCACAAATATGTTGTTGGTTACTTTTTGAATGAAATAAATTGAATAGACCCACAAAGATGAATGATTTTTACTTCAGTTTATATAATACTAGAGGCCTGGTGCATGACATTCATGCACTGGAGAGGGGGGTCTCCTTCAGCCTGGCCTGCACCCTTTCCCAGTCCAGGATCCCTTGGGGGATATCCAACTGTGGGGAGCGGGCCTAAACCAGCAGTCGGACATCCTCTGAGGTGTCTAAGTGCTGTTGGGGAGGCGGGAGCCCAGCTTCTGGCTGAGCTGCACCCCGCCCCCCCGTGGGAGCACACTCACCACCAGGGGGCAGCTGCTCTGTTAAGCATCTGTTCCCTGGTGGTCAGTGTGCCTCATAGCAACCAGTCATTCTGCAGTTTGGTCAATTTGCATGTTAGCTTTTTATTATATAGAATATTTTGACATGGATATAGCAAATACAGGATGGGGCAAAATATCTTTACAATTGTGCATATGCAAAAGAGAACTTATTCTTGTTTTATTTATTGTATTATCTTCTATACAAACAGCAGTAAGCCTACTTTTGCCCCACTCAGTATTAAAAATTTACTCCCCCATGCACGAATTTTGTGCACTGGGCATCTGGTATGTAAATAAAGTATGGAGCAACCAGGATGCTTTACACTATATATTCTAAGAAACAGTCTCCGTGGGAGTGGGATTGAAAGAAGAGAGAGAATGACAAAGGCAGCAGGGAGAGAAGGAGGAGGGTGAATAGGGAGTGACATCAAGGGGAAAGAAATAAGACATGACCCCTTAGAGGTTGGGAAACATTGTACAAAACCACTGGACAAAGGAATACAACAGTTGAAAACACATCTGATTATACTTAGGAAAGTAATAGTTTAACTAAACCAAGAAAACTGAGGGACACATTCACACTCAATGACATTTTCTTCAGTGACTTGTCTATTTAGAGAGATCCTAGGACTACAGGTGGCCAGATTGATCTCAGGAGCAGGAGGTGTGATGCTTCAGAGACCAGACTGAGCATCTCGGGTTCCGTATTGTTGAATACGAACACTGCGGGCATCTCTTGTAGCCCCCCCGCCCCCATGATCTCTTAAAGGAGCTGTGGCATGAAAAACATGCTTGAGTCAAAGATTCCAACTGGTGATTTTGAGATGGGAATATTTTGTGAATAATGAGGAAGGAACAAGGGGACTCCCTGTTATCTAGGTTTATTATTGTGCTGAATCAGTAAGAAGACTGAGCCCAATGTCATCCCTGGGTCAGTTCTGATATGAATATCATTGCATTCTGGATACAGTAGATATGCTTTAACTTAATGATGTGGCACTTTTGGGCTACCCCACTTTATATGTAAATTTCTCTAACCCTTGTAAATGGAAAATCTCATATAGACTATGAAACATTATTGTGCTGCATCAAAATGATATCAGAATGGTTTTTCTTGATGGCATGCATCCATTAGAGGGAGCCCATAAAAATGTTATAAACATATTTGGATCTGCTAGGTGATGATTTTTCCTGACAAGCTAATGTGCTGAGCTATGAGTAGAAATGCAGTAACATTGTTGGAAAGAACCAAATGACTTTAAGTATATTTTATGCCAAGAAAATTTCAAGAATAACATTACATTCTCTGAAATCCCTGGTGTTAAGGTAGACACAACTTACAAGTTTTCCCATATTTTCACATGTGTTTTCTAGATTTATAGAAATATATCAATGAAGAAATTTTTTTTGTTAAATTTGATCTAAGAAAGGCAAATTTGCCAAGATTGTCACTATTCTATAACAAACATGTTTCCCCCTGAGTTTTCTGTAATTGGAAAAAAATAGTTCTGCAGAATGGAAAAATTTCAAATGCCGGTCACTTTCCTATGGATATCATCTTAAAATGTCTTATATTCACTTAATTTTTAAAAGAAGACATGTAATAAAATAAAATGTTAAAGGCAAAGAGGTTTTTAAGATTTTTAAAAGTAACCAAAAAGAGGGGGAAAAAGGTTACCTACAAAGAAGACATTATTAAAATGAAAATGGCTTTTCTTTGCCCAACTAGGTGTATTCTGTGGTCCAGTGTGGACCCAGGAGCCAAGAGGTCACTGTTTGATTTCTGATCAGGGCATATGCCCAGGTGCTGCTCAATCCCCAATAGGGGGTGTATAGGAGGCAGCAGATTGATAATTCTCTTATCCTTGATGTTTCTATCTCTCTTTTCCTCTCCCTTCCTCTCTGAAAATAATAAAAATAACATATAGTAGGTTTTTCTTTAATAACAACAAAAAGACAAAACCAATTGAATGGTTTGTTTATTTATGTATTTGTTTTGCTGTGGTTTTTTGTTTGTTTGTTTGTTTAGAATGGTATCTTTTAAAAAAATGAGATAGAATAAGAGTAATATTGTAGTTTTGTATCTTGCTCAACTATCTTCAATAGTAAGAAGAAAGAAAAAAGAACCAGACAAACAGAAAATTTGCTACTGACAGTTCCTTACTAGATTAGCAAGGATAGATTTAAGAGAGAAAGAAATTCAAAGAAGAAATAAAAATTTAAAAAATATTGAAAAATACTCGAAGCAAATGGATAATCTGTAAACAAATAATTGAGTAACACAAATACATATTGGAAGCAATAATAAAATAAAGAATAAACAAGTTTAGATGATAATAACATGGAAAATAAAGATGAATAAAATTTAAGTTCGATATTTTATTTCTTAATATTGCCTGTTGAATAGATAAATTCTAGATTGAAAGTGTGCCCAATTTATTAGGATATCATTTAAAGAATAAAATTTAGACACAGAAACATAGAAAACTAGATAAATAGAAGGCAGAAAAGTAGAAAAAAAAGTGAAAAAAATGCTACAATTAACACAAAGTAGTAAGATAGAAATAAATCTTTGTATGCTAATAATCACAATTATGTAAGCAAATAAACCAGTTAAATGACTTAATGTACCTTGAAACTGTAGTGTATTTACATGCTTTCTCTCTCAGCTGTTATTCTTTTGCTATTCTGTAGTGACAGTCAAGACTCCATGTAGCTCCTTCTGTCAGCACAGTCTATTTGTGTTTTCCTAAGAAATAATTATTTCTTTTCCTTGATTGAACTCATATTTCAGAACTGCATTGTACCAAATTAATTTGAAATTTGTTTCAGACTCTCTGGTTGTCTCACCTTACTTGTCCCTTCTTCACTGAATTTGGAACTCCCTCCTTATTGAATGCACTTGGGGACTTTACACATTTCATTGTCAGGAGAGTTGGGTTGCTTTGCAATCACATTGCTCTTTTTTCTTTGAGTAGATTTTTGATTTTTGGAAGAATACAGTGGAGAAACAATTTCACCCAGCACTCATAAAACTGAGCAGGTTTAAGTATTCTTAAGTAGGATCTGTGTATTGAATGCCATTAAATTTCAAGGATCAAAAATTATTTTTATATTTGCATTGTTCTTACAAGATTGCTAAAAATCCAAATACCTGGAAAGTTTTCCAAAGTAATTAATGTGCAGGACAAAGGAAGGCCAATAAATAGAAAGCGTTAATTCATACATATTTGTGATTGGTTGATAAAGGAAGAAAAAGGAAACTGTCTTAGAGTTTTCTGTCCTTTGGTACAATTAATTACAACTCTGTGATATTAAGCAGTCCTCCTATGCTTACTATTAAGTCCTGCCATTATTGCTTCTTCACAGGCTTGGAAAATTAACATTCATTAACTTTATTTTCATTTAAAGCATTGTCTTCATACATTCTCTTTTTATGCCTGGAAAATAACCATTCTTTAATATGTCAGGAAAATGTGTACTTTTTCAGAAGCTAACCCAATTATCATATATTTTTCAATACCCGAAGATGTCTCATAAAGTTTTCAAATGAATCAATAGACCATTATTAGCTCAGCATTCTAAAAGCTTTTTTCCCCTCATTTTCTGAGTCATTTATAGCCTCTCTATGGAAAAAAAAATCATAATTATAGTCAGGAGGGGAATGCATTGTGTTAAAAAGGAAAAGTTTAGATTGTAATACACATGCAAAATAAACCCAGTAAGTGTGTCTCTATTGTCAACCATACTTAAAATATTTTGTGTATGGCATATATGCTGTGAAAAACTAAGATGTATTCCATGTGGTCTATGTATTGGGAAAATAAAAATTTATTAAATATTACAGTGAGTAAAACTTTAAGCTTAAGAAATGATTCAGGATTTTTACGGAGAAAAATACTATTTTCAAGAAGAAAAGGAGAAAAAAACTACTATCTATGCCCCTTTAGAGGCATTATTGCATAAAATAGGTCGCAAGATCATGGAGGGGAAGGTTTACTTTGTGGATGACATATCAGTAACACAGTCCACATAATTGAAATTACTTCAGGCACTGAACATTCCTGGTCATTGCCCACTAATGTGGTTTCAATGGGTATAAATAAAGTATAAAGTCACCTTTTTTCTTGTCAGAGGTGATCACTACATAGAAACATGTCACTAGATGCAGTTGTCCACTTTGATATCTTTGGGCAATGGTGGCTGAGTATTTCAGAAACATTACTGCTGTCCCTCACTCAGCACACACTCTTGTTCAGAATTTAGTACAAATTATCCTTACAGTTAATTCTGATCATGCCATTTTCCCACTGAAGATTCTTCTATTGCTTCCTGTTGCCTTTATAATAGAGTTCTATAGCCCTATATTAGCTTAGCATGAACTCTCCAAACTCATTTTGAGCTTTTTTTCCTATTGCTTACCAAAATTCAGGCAGACCGATCAAATTTCTGTTCTCAGAAACAAAAGTCAGCCCATATCTCCCTCTGAAAATTCACATACTTTATTGCTGCTATAAATTTTCTTGCTATTGCCTAACTCCAATTTATATATTACACATCAAGTTGGAAATGAAAAAGTCTTCTGGACATACTAGACTAGATTAAGTTTCCTGTCAGATACTTTTACTTTCTCATCAGATAATAGACATAATCATAATGAAATAATTAAGATTATAAATTTTTAAATGACTTTTTTTCCTATAACGGGACAAGAGCCATAATAATATGATCATACTCCTTTTGTTCAATATTAGGAATACTCTCAGTGATATAAAAAGTACCTAATGCAATAGGCACAATCTTTTCATCAGGTGGTGGTTGTGAGATTAAATAACAAAATCTTAAAAGTCCCTTAATAATTTATTGACACTTCATATATTACCAAGACCTCATGTCATTTAAGTCTCACAATAAACCAAAATGTCAGACATATACTAATTTTTTTGCAGAAAATAATCTATCTCAGACAGTTTCACAATTATTTTAGGTAATGAGACCAAAATATTTCTATTTTATTCCAAAGTACATAGTCTATCATGTATTATCTGTAACACTTTATGTATTCTTTCATTTTAACAATTGTATGAAAATTTTTAAATATCGTCCTCCTTACTAGACTAGATACTGGTTGAGAATGGGGAGCATCTACCACCACTAAAACTTTGCCCAAGCTTCACTCAGCTGGATTTTCAGGGGGATATCATTAACACATATAGCTCTTGGGCACTGGTGAAAATTCTGCAACTAGGGGAGAATGATAGAGGTCACCATCCAAGCTCACCCAGGTATGTCTCCCTGGGGGCCTGATCCAGGTAAAGGTGATCCAAATACTACCTGAAGTTATTGCAGCTGAAGGTTGAGATCAGGGGGAAAAATTCTACTTCTGTGACAGGGAAAGAACATGTACTAGACCCAGCATTACATCAGGATGAGTATTTGCACTGGTGAAGGCCATCCTTGATTCTCAGGCTGTGGACATCAGAGAACATCCCTTCTGTCCCAACTCTGAAGGAAAGAGAAAGAAAAGAGAGCCCTGCAGGTGTGGCTCAGTGATTGAGCATCGACTTATGAGCCAAGAGGTCACAGTTCAATTCTTGATCAGGGCACATGTAAAAGGTTAACATTAGGAGAGACTGGGTTAAGGGTTTATGAGACCGCTCTGTACTATCTTTACAATGTCTCTATTAATCTAAGATCATTTTCAAATAAAAAAAATAAAATATAGAAATGATCTGAGGTATTTTTATAGAAAATGTAAATGTAGACTTTCCATTGTAGCAATAAATATATTAGAAGCACATGAGTAAATGATGCTTGTGAAGTTAAAACTGTCCACTGCTATTGACACCTCCTGAAAGCAAATTTACTTTGTTTATTTTCTATTTTTATATGATAATTTTATGCCAACCCTTGGGAAATTTAGAGAAATATTGCTAGGGGGAAGGTTGAAAGGGAATGTATAAAACTACTTTAAGAAACAAATCTTCTACTAGGAGGATTTTATAGTAATGTCTTGGGGAGAAATAAACATCATAAAAAGAGTTTATTCAAACCCCAATTCTTCACAATTTGTTATGAAATAAACCAAAACACAAAGCATAGGGCTCTATTTTTGAGATAACTAGCATAAATTGTAAAACTAAATGATGGTGCATTAAAGACCTTTTGGGGGGTTCAATAAACTTACAGATATAAACACGGGAAGTTTTAAAGGTTTGAAATGCACTTTGATATATGCTAGAAGATATAAAGTTACTTTGAAAATTGCTTTCCTAATCAGTGACATAAAAGAAATAGCAACAATCATTTCTCTGCTTTTAGCCCCTGAAAATTAAAGCCGTTGGGATATACTGTTTAAATAAAATTTAGAATTTTGATTTTTTTTCTGTGACAAGCCTCTATCTTAGATAATTTGTTTTAAAAACATGAAAGGAGAAACCAATACCTATGACCATTCTGAAGCACAATCCAATATCTTCATGTACATTCCACAGTGTGTGTCATAGTTCCATTTGTTTGTCCCTGATAAGCATAGTTGATTTTGAGCTATTCATTCTGAAGTTCCCCAAAGGTATTTTTTACTTGTTAGGAAAATGAAAACCAAAAACAAAACAGAAACACAAAATTAAACCTAAAAACCCCCACCTATATTGCAAGCATATTTTTTACTTAGGGTGACATTTATTGAACCTCATAATTATTTTTAAAGTTTAAAACTGGATTTATATTAGACCACGTTAATACATTGAAAGGTCTCTGTGATAATCTTCTACCCGATGAACGAAATGATTTCCTGTTAACTATGCACTGTTAATTTCATTGCAATGATTAATAAACCTTGCCACTATGCGTATATGAGTATTTCAGGGTTGTGTTTATTGCTCACCTACTTTCAAAGTGCCTGTTCATAGGAGCAGTTTTACAAATGTTAAATTTCAAAGACAGATAATAGATTATTACAGACATTTAAATGATGGATGCTAATTTGATCTTAATAAAACGTCAGGTAAGTTAAGGTCATGTCTATAGAAGACATTATTCTAAACTAATTTTACTGTTAGATAATAAATATGTCTTCCCTCTACATCCTACCCATACAGTTATACTCAGAAATAATATAGTTTTAAATTAGGGTTACATATGACTAAATACTTCTCTCTACTAAACAACATACATTTGAAATAAACTATTGGATATAATGTTCTAAAACAATAGAAGATATTGAATAACCTCGTGACATCACACATAAATAAACAATTTACATTAATTTCTCCACTTTACCATTAAGGAAATATTGTCATAAAGAAATTCAGCAACCTGGTGATGGTGATAAAATAAATCTTCTAACCAACTCCAAAATCTTTACGTATGCACTGAAAAATTACATTACTAAAAAGTTTTATTCAGTTAAATATGAATACAATGCTACTGACATATAAGTAAAGGAATGCTTGTGAATATGTCCCAGTAGAAGTGATGTTTATAATTGGTCATCTGCAACCTGTGTGTAATTAATAATTTGAACTCTCAGGTTTATTACTCTATTTGGGCTTTAATTAAAGCCATAATATTAAAATATATGCTCTAAGGCTAGGGCCTAAAACTCTTATTAAAAAGAACACTGATGTCCTAACCAGTTTGGCTCAGTAGATAGACCGTCGGCCTGAGAACCAGAGGTCTGGGGTCAAGGGCACTTACTTCCATTGCAGGTTCCTCCCTGACCCAGAACCTGGTCCTGGCTGATGCAGGAGGCAACCAATCAATGCGTTTTTCTCACATCGATGTTTCTCTCTGTCTTTCCCTCTCTCTTCCATTCTCCCTAAAAAAAAACACCAAAAAAACAAACCCCACTAAA
>NW_006297660.1:769298-770527 GCF_000327345.1 Myotis davidii
AAGCACACATCAGGGAGGGGCTGCATGCAGGAGGGTAAGAGGGAAACAAAGAGATTCCAAGGACCCTGTTGTGTATCTCAGTAGGGCATTTTACGACCTGTTATCTTAATGGTAGATTGGCGCTCTGTTTACTCAGCCTGCCGCTTGTGACCGGGGGCTATCTCCGAGGGCAGCCTCAAGGCCTGCACTCCCTTTGTTCCCCATCCCTGGCGTCTCTAGCGGGGTGGGGGGAAGCCTGGGGAGGGGGAGCCTGGGGAGTTGAGATAAAACAGGCGGCTAGTAGCATTTTTTCCTTTCAGAGGGAAGAAATAAAATTAAAAATAAGTAACACCAAAACCAAATTTAACTCACTGATAACCTGTGAATATACTCATAAAGAAACAAATAATGTTATTTCTCAAATAATTTAAACAAAGATATTAAAAACATATTGCAGATTTACCTGTTCATTTTTATTACCTGATATTTAAAATATATATACTTTTATAAAAGAACAGGTCATTTGGATAATTTTTCTAAATTAAACTAAATGAAATAATTTTATCTTGATATCCTAAATATTGCAAAGCCAGAATACTCACAGGTGGATACTGTAGATTAATGTGTGTGTTATGATGCATACTTATACACAGTTTATTATGAAAAATTTGATTTTCAAATTATTGTAAGAAAATTAAATCCATAAAGAACATATGATTCTATAAATATGTTTTATATTGTGTATGACATTTTCTGGGACATACTGATCAAGAAATCTAGTGGCACGTTGTAATCATGTGGATTTTTTTCCTTGTTAAAAAGGAAGTATACCGTCATGCACCACATAACAATGTTTCAGTCAAAAACAGACCTCATATATGACATTGGTTCCATAAGATTATAATGAAGTGAAAAATTCCTATCACCTAAAGATGCTGCAGTGTCCTTATGTCAAAGTGCAATGCACCAGTCACGTGTTTGTGTAAACTAACCTACTGCACTGCCAGTTGTTCCAAAGTACAGGAGAACCAGAGGTCTGGGGTCAAGGGCACTTACTTCCATTGCAGGTTCCTCCCTGACCCAGAACCTGGTCCTGGCTGATGCAGGAGGCAACCAATCAATGCGTTTTTCTCACATCGATGTTTCTCTCTGTCTTTCCCTCTCTCTTCCATTCTCCCTAAAAAAAAACACCAAAAAAACAAACCCCAAACCCCTCTTATATGACATTGGTTCCATAAGATTATAATGAA
>NW_006297660.1:770799-785108 GCF_000327345.1 Myotis davidii
CGATTTTTCTCTCTGTCTTTCCCTCTCTCTTCCATTCCCCCTAAAAAAAAAAAAAAACACCAAAAAAACAAACCCAAAACCCCCAAAAAAGAATATTGAAAAATATTTTGTAAACACTAACTTTTAGTCATATTCTGTAATACATTTGCCCCAGTTCATATCCATCTACATTTTTGCATTTTCAATAAACCTATTTCAGACTTGAAGGGAAAAAAAAAGACACTGTTAATGAAAATCAATCAATCATGACATTAGATGAGAACATTTGTGTCTGTCTGGAGAGATTCAGAGAAAATGGAGGGTGTGAGACCCCTGAAAAGGGACCCTCACTCTGTCCTGCAGACTCGCGGCGACCCCAATCAACCGCAGGAGACGTTACTTGATGCAAACCGCAAGAGGTTTTTATTCCCGCGCGCTGGGGCTCAACTTGAAACTCACGCAGGAGCGGAGTTGGGCCCCGGGCAACAAGTCTTTCAGATATTTATAGGCAAAAATCACACATCAGGGAGGGGCTGCATGCAGGAGGGTAAGAGGGAAACAAAGAGATTCCAAGGACCCTGTTGTGTATGTGAAAAATTCCTATCACCTAACGTTGCTGCAGTGTCCTCATGTCAAAGTGCAATGCACCAGTCACGTGTTTGTGTAAACTAACCTACTGCACTGCCAGTTGTTCCAAAGTACAGCACATGCAATTATGAACAGTATATAACACTAGATAACAATAGTAATAAATGACTGTTACTGGTTTACATACTCACTATATCTTTTGTTGTTATTTTGAGTATATTCTTGTACTTATAAAATAAGTTTGCTGTAAAACAGCATGCCAATGTTATCATTACAGCAGCCCCATGTCTCCTGTTTATCACCTCTCTTGATTGCCCCATTTTTTCTTGTGCTTGATTTAATATTTTGTTGTATTTTGCAATGTTAAAAAGTCTGGACCAGCCTGCAATGTTGAATTGACTGCTGGTTCTGGATGGTTTAAATTATTTAAGAATTTTTATTAATTAAATAATGTGAAAGTGAGTGGTGAGTCTGTGAAGTTCTGATTTGAAGACACCTGAAGAATTTTTGAAAACTTTAGGTAAGCTGATTATGGATGAAAAGTCCTTGCCAGAACAAATATTCAATATGAATGAAACCTTCCTATGGTGGCAACAGATGCCTGAAAAGACCTTTATCCATAAAGAGGCCAAGTCAATGCCAGGTTTCAAGGCTTTTAAGAACAGCTTAACAGTCTTGCTTGGGGCAATGTTGCAGGCTACAAATTGAATCCCTTTATAAAATGGCACAGCAAAAACTCATGGCCTTTGTGCTTATCAACGAACCCATGCCGTCAATATGCTGCAGGAGCAATAAGAAGAAACAACAAGCTCGTCTTCCAAGATGCCAGCAAAATGGAGAAATACTGTTTGGAGACTAACGTACATACAAGATTTTTATTACTGTTGATAATGGTTCCAAACATTCTCCTTTTCTTGGTGATCTTCATCTCAATATCAAACTGGTGTGTCTTCCTCTAAACACCACTTCTTTGATGAACTAATGAACAAGAAGTTATAGCAGCTTTTAAGGCCTACAAAGTGAAAAAGATCTTTGTCCTGCCTATTCCTGCAACCGAGGAGGACAGAGAGAAGACCTTAATGCAATTATGGAGAGATTACATTATTGACTCTTTCAAGTGCTGGAGGCAAAGACCAACAGGTAGTTAACATATAAATGCAAGAAGTCCCTCAGAGGCTGATGGACTTTAATATTCAGCAAGGGCTGAGAATCAGCATTGTATTACCCTGCTACTGGCTGAATGGCTAAAGGCAATACCCAAACCTGATAATCTTTTATTGTTTACCAAATTTACCATTGATGTCTGTTTGCTTTGCTAAAGGGCAAATGTGTATTCTAGTAAATAAAAAACTATGGGTATGGACATTCAGGCCTTTCCACGAGAGAAGGGCCTCCGCCTGGCTCCCCATGCCTTCTTAATTTAAATTTCTTGCCTAGTATATCAATTTGTGCACCGCTCCTTCTCCAGACCTTGAACCCTAGCTGCAGATGGATGTGGCGGTCACATTCAAGTACCTTTTTTGGGCTTGGAGTAACGCAATAAAGGAGTGTATGAATGATATCTGAAGGAACACACTCAAGATATTTTTCCATCACTTCAAAGAATTTGCCAAGTGATGAGGAGATTGCAAAAATCAGTAAGGTTGTGGCTGAGATTGCAAACAACTTTAACCTGGGTGTGAGTAATGCTGAGAAGATTTTAGAAGTGATTCCTGAGGCACTGACTAATGAAGAATTGTTGGAATTGGAATAGGACCACATAGTGGAAAAAATGCAAAAGAAAGGGGAACTGCAAGGAAAGATAAAGAAGAATTCCTGACCTAGTCCATTGGGTTCAGTGGATAGAGCCTTGGCCTGAGGATTGAAGAGTCCTGGGTTCGATTCCAGTCAAGGGCATGAACCTCAGTTGCAGGATCCTTCCCAGCCCACCCAATAGATGTGTCTCTCTCACATTGGCCTTTTTCTCTGTCTCTTCATCTCCCTTCTGCACTCTAAAAGTCAATGGAAGAAATATCTTCAAGTGAGGATTTTTTTTTTTTTAAAAAGAGGAAGACATCTGAAGAAAATTCACAGTGAAGAGGGTTTAACAAAAGCTTTTTCAGACCTCAACAAGACCTTAAAAGATTTGAAAACATGAACTCCAACAACAAAAGATTTTCATTTATAGAGAAGAATGTCCATGGTGCATTATCTGCTTACAAGCAATTCAATGAAAAAAAGAAAATAAAAGAAACAAACCAAGCTAACCAGCGTGGACCTATTTCTGAAAATGATGAAAGCTCAAGAAGAGCCCCAGGCCAGTCCTTCATGAGCTGTCCCAGAAGAAAGCACTGTTGTCATAGGAGATGTTAGCTCCCTGCATGTTATTGACTCTGCAGACATCCCAGTGAGACAAGAGGTGGAGGTGGAAGACAATATTCATGATCTTGACCCTGTGTAGGCCTGTGCTAACGCATGTATTTGTGTCCTCGTTTTTAGCAAAAAAGTTTAAAAACTAAACATTTAAAAATTTATAATAGAAAAAATAATATAGAAGAAAGGTATAAAGAAGGAAAATATTTTTGTACATCTGTTCAATATTTAAATAGTGTTTCTATAAAAACAAAAAATATTAAAAGTTTATAAAGTCAAAAAGTTACAGGAAGCTAAGGTTAAGTTATTACTAAAGAAAGACAAATATTTTACATGAATTTAGTGTAGCCTAAGGGTACAGTGTTTACAGTCTACAGTAAGGTACAGTAATGTACTAAACTTTCATATTCACTCATGGACTCACGCAGAGATGCTTCCAATATTGCAAGCTCCATTCATGGTAAGTGCCCTGTACAGATGTAACATTTTTAAATCTTTTTTATTATATTTTTACTGTACCTTTCCTGTTTAAATATATTTAGGTGCATAAATACTTACTATTGTGTTACACTTGTCCATAGTGTTCAGTGCAGTAAAATGCTACCCAGATTTGTGGCCTAGAAGCCGGAGATGCTTCCAATATTGCAAGCTCTATTCATGGTAAGTGCCCTGTACAGATGTAACATTTTTAAATCTTTTTTATTATATTTTTACTGTACCTTTCCTGTTTAAATATATTTAGGTGCATAAATACTTACTATTGTGTTACACTTGTCCATAGTGTTCAGTACAGTAAAATGCTACCCAGATTTGTGGCCTAGAAGCAAAAGACTTTAGCTAGGTGTGTAGTAGGTTAGAACATCCAGGTTTACAGTGAGCACATTCTATGATGTTCACCAATGAGAAAATCACTTAAGGACATATTTCTCAGAACATATTCTGCATGGTCATTAAGTAACACATGACGGTATTGAAAGACTGAAAATTTATACTATTCCTTGAACATACCAGTGTTTGAATATTTGAATACTAGCAAGAAGAGTCCTATAAAGACACTTACTTGGAATTTCATTCATTAAAATATCATGTTTCTTCACACTAAATTTGAAATATAATTAATAATCAATGTACTTTATTAAGTGTGAATTTGGAAAAAATATTATAATGAAGTATAGTTTATTCAATTTCTCTCATTCATTCTGGCAACCTAGTAAACCTATATTGTGTTTATTATATGAAATGAACAACCATTAGCATATTCACAATGTGAATACATAATATCTAAGGATAAACCATGCTCTGGTTTAGGCTGAGGTCTCATTCAGAGAGAAATTAATTTGGCTCCAACATTTACCTCTCTAAATTTTATTTACTTCATAGGTAGATGCATCACACACTTCATGAATTTGTAAAAATACTTTGTTTTACTGCTGTAAATCACTTTAGCTTTAAATTTTAATGATTCCTATGTGTAGCTGAATTTATGTTCAAATTAGTTGGTTTGTTTAAATGAATCAAGATTCTAAAATTCACAAGAGGTATCATCATTAAAGTATCATTATCAAAATATTCACCAAAATTTAAAGAAAAGACATGTTCAAAATCTTATTTTCTTTATAGAAGATACCATGAAAGTATTCTAAATATCAAAATATAAAATTATAAAATAAAAATGTATTTGATAATGAGAAAGACTGAATAATGAGAGCATTCATAAAAGATACTGATTAACTAGTAATAAATAGGGCTTTTTTGTTTTTATTTAATTGAAATATTTCATAAAATTCACATCATTGTCTGATATATGCTTTCAAAGATGTAGGACGTGTACACTTCATGCACTAATGAAAAGACTAGCTTTCAGTGTCATTTATTTTGTAAACTTCAGTGAATTCACTAACACAGAACCTTAGTCCTTCTAACATCACCACAGGAATAAAACACAAATAGGGAATATCTAATCACAGAGAATTCTGTCACGTTGACTAGTCATGTCCGCAAACTAGGTACATACTTGTTTTAGAGGAATATCCCCAGGGACCTTCCCAGTAACAGCAAGAATAAACAACTTGAAAACTGAAGACGCAACAGGGTTTTCCATTTTCATTATGAAATCTCTTATCTGCCTAGCTTGTGGCTCACTCATTAAAAAGGACCCCTAATGATTGTTTATTCATGTTGCAGTATATTGTTTTCTGTTTTCAAAGATTGAAATGACACATTTTGAAGATAGTGGGATGATTGTTTTATTTTAGTCTCCATAAAAAAAAATGTTGAAGTGGTATCAAAGCGATAAATGAGTTGCTTGCTGTGGTTGTTTTTTTGTTAAATATTTTCAGGAACTAATCAGTAGGGTTTTTAGGAGGAGGACATATGGAGAATGTGCTAAGTCAGAATTTTTATATTCAAACAGTAGAAGCCAATTCAATACATTTAGAAAAAAAAAGGAGATTTTAAGACAGGCTAACTGGTAGCTTCCATAATCTATGGGATAGATGGAGAATTGAATTTAAGCAGAAAACAAAGGATGATTCACAAATTTAAGGCAAAGGCAACTGAGATGTGTTTAGGACTTTGATATAGGCAAAATCAACATGAATACTCTGCCCTTTTCCCTGGAAATGTCACTGTAAATAATAAGCTATGGATCTGTACACCTGAGCATGCCAATCTCCTACTTCTGGAAAAGGTCTTTAATCCCACAACTTTGTGTGACTCTTAAAATGAAAGTCTCATGAGAGAGTGCCTGATGGTCTGCACATAGATCACATCCTTACATTTTGAAAGAGAGGCTGGCTAGTGCACACAACTTTCAGGTCTCTGTAGAAAAAGTAGTTCCTACCTGCTACCAAAGTCTCCTAGTAGTTCTGTGCTTTTTAAAATTGCTTTTATTGCCATATCTTTAAAATATTATGCACTCTAAAAATACTTTTATTGATTTTTAGAGAATAGGAAGGGAGATAAAGAGAGAGAAACATCAATGCGAGAGGGAAACATCCATCTGCTGCCTCTTGCATGCCCCCCTATCTGGGATTAAGCCCACAACTCAGGCATTAGCTGCAACTGGAACAGCACCAGCAAGCTTTTGGTTAACTGAACAACTCTGGCCTGCATTTTATTTTTAACTTTCCATAACACTTTATTAACTAGGATGATGAGGAAACAATAACTTGTTTAATCTAACATTATATCATAATGATCCCATACCACACATGAATACTCAGTTTCAAATAATGAGAATACAACAAAATATAAGTAACACAAATTATACTGAACATAATTTAATATCTGAGATTTCAAGTAACTTTAGTATTTGTTTTGTCCATCATATATACAAATTTTAGGCAATTATAGAGATATACAAATACTCAGTAAGCAAAATCAGTTGTTGGACCACCAGTCAACTAGTCCTTGACTTCTCTTACTTTGCCTTTAGGCCACAGAGGTTGGCAGCTTTATGGGAGCTTGGAGATGATCTAGTCCAATGATTTGCAAGCGGGGTGCCATAGCACACTGGTGTGCCACCAGAATTTTTACAACATGCAATACTTATTTAGTCAGGGTACTGACCTCTTTTCCCTTAGATTGTCAAATAAAGATGACAACAGCTAACACAACAATTGCCCTCTGGTGTGCGATCTCTGTCTTGAACCATGAATACATAGGCTATATAATAGAGCTGCATCTTGTTGGTCACGTCACATCATAAGGTTGTGTCTGATTGATTAATTCTTAGTACCAGAAATCTTTATATACAAGTTTAGGCAGCTGATTTTTTTTAAAGTCACTTTGGAACAAAAAGGGAAGGTAATTACTATTATTATTATTTTTGTAAATTAAAGAAAATTATACCTATCAAGTCAAGTTTATCTGAAATGTTGAGTAAGGATCTTAATAAAAAAGAGAAAAAATGAAGTATATCTTTCTTGCTATTTGTTTGAATCAGTTGTGGCAATTTTAAAACAGTGTAGAACTAATGAAAATATACTGTATACATGTTTTTACTCACATGAAAGTAATTAATATTATTTAAAAAATAACTCTCTGAACAAAGAAATTGAAGAGTGGTTACTGAGACAATGCACATGGATGTTTCCTAAATTTTGATTACTCCTGTTCCACCATCTACTGGTAGCTTTTGAGAATGCCGATCATCTAAAAAATCAGTTTTTCTCAAATATGTTAAACTTTTTTTTCTTGACTTTATTGGGGTGACATTGGTTAATTAAATGACACACAATTCTACATCCGCAGTACCTCATCTGTACCTTGTGTGCTCACCACCCCAAGGCAAGTCTCCTTCCATCACCATGTATCCCCCTTTTACCTTCTTCTACCTCTCCCCACCTCCCACTCCCTTTTCCTCTGGTAATCACCATACTGTTGTCTGTGTCTGAGTTTGTTGGGGTTTTTTTTTTGTCTTTTTCTTAATTCCTTCAGCTTTTTCACCCAACCCCGCAACCCATCTGCCTTTTGACAGCTGTCACTCTGTGAGATATGCCATCCAGAGAAAGACAAGCACCATATGATTTCACTCAGCTGTGGGATCTAATGAGCAACATAAACTAACGTTCAAAAATGTCACACTATTTTTATTGATGAAATTATTTCCAAATTTGCCCTTTATTTGCTTAATCTTAACTCAGGAATAAATCTCTAATATAACTTGGTTGTCTCTGTCTTTAAATACTGTGAGCTGTGGCAATTGCAATATGCATTGGAAAAGTAATAGTGTTCCAATCACTCTGGGTTTAGGAATAATTTAGGTAAAGTCAATGCTAACTAGTGGTAATTATGATTAATTGATCTGTAGTCAATTCTTTATGAAAAATCTAGGAATACACACACATTTAGCTTATGTGATGTTGTTTACTAGCATATAAGTTTGTTTTTTTATTCTTTCTCACTCTCACTATCTCTCTCTGAATACCAGTATGTGTATCAAGATTAGGTAACTATGTGGAAAAATGAAGATCATAATCAAGTCACCATAACAAAATGCCATAGAATGGGTGACTTAACAATATTTATTTATTTATTTATTTATTTTACAAATCTGGAGACTAGAAGTTTAAAATCAAGATGCCAGCAAGGTTGGTTTCCCGTGAGACCTCTCTTGCTGGCCTGTAGGCCACCGCCTTTCACTGTGTCTCCTTTCCCCTGCATGCACATCCCTTGTGTCTCTTCCCTTCCTTTGGGATGATGGCTCCACCATTATGTTCTCATACAACCTTACTTGCCTCTTAAAGGTCCTGTCTCTGAATATTGTCCCATTGGGGGTCAGGGCTTTAATACATAAATTTTGTGGGTACACAATTTAGTCTATAACAGTGAGAGAGTGAATTGACACAAGTTTTATGAAGAATAGTCTTGCAATCTGTACCACTTACTTGAAAACTTTCATCTCTTTATCCAGTCATTTACTTTGGGGATTCTAATTAATAAAGAACGTGAAAGACTGGATATGCTTTTGGTCAGGAATGTGTTCATTACAATATCTTAAGAACATGAGACTTAAGCCATGCTTTCTGAATGTTTTCAGGTTGAGGCACGCAGAAAATTATTCTGTATAACATAGGAAATAGCGCTATTACCTGCAAGGGCTCCCATACGCCCAGACGTTGGCTAACACGTGATTCATTTGTGGTAAGTATTGAGACTGGGTACCCTCTGAGAGAGAATATGGGAATAGTTACTTAGGGAGAACCTAATATATAGAATTAATGTGTCCCCCACTTGTGAGAAAAAACAAGATGGAGGCAGCAGACAGATAGAAGATGAAAAATATATTGCTATTTACATCTATTACTAAAATTTTTTTCCATCATGTAGTCATTGAAATATTGTAAAGCCTTTAAAATAATGTTTTAGTAAAATTTATTATAATAGAAAAAATATGTGCTGTAATGTTAAATTTTAAAGTTTTACTTTGGAGAATCAACATTTACTTACAGAACTATGACTATAATCAAAAGCTGTAATATTGAACATTTTCCCCCAACAGTAGGAATGCAGGTAATTTTGTTCTTATTAGTTATTCATTATCCCCTGTCTCCACCAACATAAACAAGATTTACTTAATAATAAATAAACCTAAAGTTTTAAAAAATCGATTTTTACTGATTTCAGAGAGGAAGCAAAAAGGAGAGAGATAGAAACATCAATGGTGACGAAGAATAATTATTAGCTGCTTCCTGCACGCCTCCTACTGGGGATTGAGCCCACAACCCAGATGTGCTCCTAGTTCATAGGTCAAAGCCCAACCACTGAGCAACACCAACCATGTAATAAACCTAAATTTTAATGTGTGCTTTTTGCATATTACCTTTGTTGTGCCTGAACTCTGCCCCTCCCCTAAATTTATATTTTGAAACCCTAATACCTCTTGTGACTGTATTGGAGGTAAGGCCTTTTAAGGAGATGATCAAATTAAATGAGGGTGGAGCCTGAAATGAAAGAATGGGTTCTGTCATAAGAAGAAGAAACCCCAGAGCTGTCTTGCCACCTGAAGACACAGGAGAAGGTTGTTTGGAATCTGAGGAGAGCCTCAGCAGAGCATGCATCCTAGCACCTTACCTCAGGTCCAAGCTCCCACAATTGTGAGAAAATACACTTCTGCATTTCAGCCACCCAGTCTTTGTTATGGCAGCCCTAGCACACTATTGCAAACTTATAAATTTGCGTACACACAGTCACACACACATGCATGTATATCATGCCCACACACATACATCATTTAAAATATTAGTATCCGAGGAGATATTTTATTCATAACAAAATGGAAGTTTTCAAGCTCCTAAGACTTCAGAAACCTAAAAATATTGCTAATCATCTTGGAGATTTCTGAAATCTTTCAGTGGTAATTTGCGGTAATTGCCGCTGCGTTGTCACAGGTTGACACAAAAGGTTATTTATGCCTTTGTGACACTGCAGAGTGTCAACACTCTGCATTTGCCTGACATGGTTCTCAAGTTACTTTGGCGCCTAAGCTCTGAGAGTTGCGTGTCCGAGGCCAGCTTCTTCAGGCCTGAGCTTGATTCAGGCCTGCGATGACCCTGGGATAAACCTGGTTCTCACCTCGAGGAGAATGGAGATGGCTGAGAGCCATTCCGTCTGTCGTTTCCACTTTTACCTCTTACCCAGACTCTGTGGCTGAACTCTTTTATTAATTGGTTGTTTACTTGGTAATTGGGGTTTGTTTCGGGTTTCTTATAATTCCATATTTATCTTCTGTAATAATTCACTATCTTTTTTAAAAAATATATTTTATTGATTTTTCACAGAGAGGAAGGGAGAGAGTTAGAGAGTTAGAAACATCGAGGAGAGAGAAACATCGATCCTCTGCCTCCTGCTACCTTTTTATGGCATATTCACGAGGTCAACACACTATTAATTTTAAATGCTCTCATTACCCGACCCCTCTCCCCAGGGTATATCACATGCAAGTCTAGATCAAATGTTCTCATTAGCCACCCAGGGAATTGTATCTGCCTATTTACATCAAACCTTCTGGGCCTTTACTGGACAATCTATTCCCTCCCCCTTTTCAGATTCTAGAGCAGGCTTGCATCTCAGGATTGTCTTCCATCATGTGACTGAGAAGTGTTGCAATGGCATCATTCCAACCTCTGCTTCTATCATCATGTTGTCAATGTAAAAAATGTTCAAACCTGTAAAAAAAAAAATTCTAACAGTCTTTAAAGCCAAACTGATGACAGTTGCCAACAAGCAAGTTTGTCTAGAAAATGATCTAACCTAGTGGTGATTTTTGAAGTTTCTCAAACTGGCAGTTGTTAGAAATGAAGTCAGCACGTCGTAAGTGGAGCACTGGGGGCATTCAAACTTTGCAGTTTAGTTAACTCTGGGCACCTTGAACAAATTAAAAACAAATCATCTCAGTTGATTAAATTTTCTGCTGTTTGTCCTTATGTATGAGTTTTACTAACTCAAGATTAGTGGCCACAGGATTGGCCGTATGATCAGGCAATATAAAACTAGCTTATGAGAGGAGTGTTCATATAGGACACTGCCCTATGGGAACCATTATGGGAAGTTGAGGGGTGCATTAAAGTAGGATATACTAATGCTTTCAGAACAGCCCACTCCAGGTTCCCCAAATCTGCATAGAGAACAAGGGAATGTCTGTGTTTGGAATTCTCTCAAACTCTATGCTGTGGGTCTCTTCCTTGGACTGATTTTAGTCTGTAGCCTTTCTCTATAACAAAACATATCTATGACTATAATAGCCTCAAGTTTATTATAATTACACCTGGACAGCATGGCTCAGGGGTTGAGCATCTACCTATGGACCAGGATTCCTTGTTCAATTCCTGGTCAGGGCACATGCCAGGGTTGCTGGCTAAATCCCCAGTAGAGGGTGTGCAGGAGGCAGTCCATCAATGCTTCTTTCTCATCATTGATGTTTCTCTCTCTCTCCCTCTCCTTTCCTCTCTGATTTCAATAAAAAATATTTTTTAAAAATATGAAAAACATTTTTCTGTGAATTATGGGAACTACACTTTGAAAAGATGCCCATAAGAAATATGTATGTAATACATATTTATATATATGGTTAATTTTTCAATTTTCTTATTATTAATTTACTTTCAAATGGACAGTTATGAAAAACCTTAGTCCTATGTCAAAAAATACTTTTATCTTTTGAATATGTGTGAAATTCTTTCCTTTATTTAAAATACTCACCTGAGGATATGTTTACTGACTTTTAGAGAGAGAGGAAGAAAGAAAGAGAGAGAGAAACATCGATGTGAGAGATGGGAGACCTGTGTTGCCTCCCATATGCACCCTGATCAGAATTGAACTTGCAACTTAGATATATGCCCTGACCAGAAATCAAACTGGCAACATTTTGGTGTACAAGGCAATGCTCCAACCAACTGAACCACCTGACCATGGGACTTTCTCTCCTTTTCGTTTGTTCTTTCTTTTTTCTTTTTTTTAGTCCTTTTATTCATTTATAACAGTTTTAAATTTGAATTCTTGCTTCAAGTCTTATAAAGTTAGAGTTTTGGCCAAGCTTCAGTTCTGTTCAACTGAATTTTAAAGATAAGTGCACTGAAATCTCCTAAAACATATTGAAATAAAATGTTGTTTCTATAATGATTGCTGTTATACTTAAGGAAAATTCCATTATACTTATTGCAATACTGTTTGTAAATGCTTCCTTGTGTATATTATAAAGCAACCAGCATGTCCCTCGCCCACCTCAGGCTTGTTTCACAGTTATGCAGAATTACTTTTTTTTTTTCTATCAATATGAGGAGTTTGAATTCCAATAATGCCATTGTTTAG
This sequence comes from Myotis davidii, assembly GCF_000327345.1. Taxonomy (NCBI): domain Eukaryota; kingdom Metazoa; phylum Chordata; class Mammalia; order Chiroptera; family Vespertilionidae; genus Myotis; species Myotis davidii. The sequence goes on from NW_006297660.1 coordinate 783,031, forward strand.
GGTTCTAGACTGTAGTTGTGTCTTCAGAATATACAGATGTAATCAGGATCATAGTTTTGGTAGAGTGGCATTGTTCTCGGTTTATTTTACAGGAGCTTTACTCTCTAATCACCCATCCATATTATAATAAAGATGGGCTATTTAAAAAACATTTACTGACTTTGACCATTACCTCATTTTTATTTATAATCTTATTCTGGCCTCCTGTTCCCCTGACCTGCTTTCGCCCCTTTCTTCTCACAGCTTGCTGCTTACCTCCTGTTCCACCACTAGATGGTACTCACATATTTTTGTTATTTTTCAGGTAGAACCTTTGTTGTTCTGGTAAGCAGAGTTTAAGTAATTCAGAAATATAAGTAACTCAATCCAAGTCTAAATAAATTATAATTTTAGATGTTTTTATTCTATTTATTTACAACTATATACATTTTAGGCAAAATCAAATGCTAAGTGCATTATGTTTTTTCCTGCCTGGATTCTCTGTAATTGATTTTTCAGTGTATATTTAGGAATGTGAAAATAAAAAAATGATAGTGATTCTTATTTTACATTAAGGTATATGCATAAATATTGTTCTTCCAAATTCCAATACTTTTTTTGTTATCATGTAGTCCATATTCCCCTGTATTTCTTCTCAATTTGGTATACATACTTTCCTTTCTGAATACCTCACACTTAATTCTTAGATGGAACTGTTTACTGTTAATTGGAGGATAAATTTGAATGTTACCTTCTATTAACTAAAACCATTTTTTAAATTAATGTAGTCCAAGCATTATTCTAAATATTGTACATTTATTGAACAGTTTATCATTGTATCAACTGAGATAGATACTGATTTAGTTTTCATTTTACATGAGAAACTAAGAATTAGAGAATTTAAGTAACTCTCCCATTGCTAGACAAGAAGCTAGAGCTAGAGCTTGGAAACTTTCTCCTTTGAATCTCACAATATTAATTATTACATAACATCTTTTAATATGAGCAATACTTTTATTATAAAATTTGTCTATATACATTATTTCATGGTTTTACAATGCCTATTTTGCATGCTTTTATTTGTCATAGAATTCATGTGAAGCTATTACTTTTATTATTTCCATTTTAAAGATAAGAAAATTGAGGAAACAAAAGTTTACCCAACTGCCTTTAATTACTAGGAAATAGCAGAGTCAGAATTCAATTTTTATGCAAGAGCCACAGTATCACACTGTTACAACTGTAATAGAACACAAAATTATAAGTCCCATCTTATTTTTAATATAACAAAAGCCACTTTATGTATTCTCATTAAGAATTCCTGATAAAACTTTTAAGATATATACTTAAAAATTGTATTAATTATTCTAAAAAGTGGATGAAGATTTTAGATGTAAGACTCCTCAAGATAACTTTTTCTGAATATCTTTGAAAGCATTTACTCTTAATTTAGAAGGATGTGTTTCACATAAGGATACGATGTTGGAATGATGAATTTTACATTCATAGATTTAAATTTAGGCAATAGATAATTTAACATAATTAGAATTCAAAGAGTTATTTTTAAAGGCATTCCCATCATTCATCTCATCAGTATCTGTCAGATATTCATGTTTTTAATTTCTCTCTGTCACATATATACATAAAGAGACTAAACCATTAGATGTAAGTACTTTTAAGATGATTATTTTTGGAAATTTAAATTTTAGTGTATGTATTGATAAGAATATTTTTAAGCATTAGTTTTCAAAAAAGCTAAGAGCAAGATATTTAATTATAGAAATCAAAATAATACTTATGTGACAATATATGCTGTATGCACCTAACTTTGCTAAATTGAATGGAACATGCAACTTGAGTTATATAATGCTGGTAATGGGGACATAATGGCTTAAGTATTTTTCAGTTGAAATGAGAAAATGCTAAGAACTTTGAAATGTTTAAATACACACACACACACACACATATAATGCTAAGAACTTTGAAATGTTTAAAATATATATATATGGCTCAGTGGTTGAGCATTGACCTGTGGACCAGGAGGTCACAATTTGATTCACAGTCAAGGCACATGCCTGAGTTGTGGGCTCAATCCACAG
>NW_006297660.1:785289-791072 GCF_000327345.1 Myotis davidii
TTTAATGCCATCACAAGATGGTGGTGTGTACAGAAGTGGCAGGGCAGCAGAGTCCTGTACACACCGTGGTGGTGGGGCATGGTGGCTGGTCTGTGTGGCCCAGAGCTGGGGCATCAGGGCAGAATTCTGGGACTCAGGCCCATCCCACAGTGCGCTAGCCACTTGGGGTGGGACTCTAGTACTCAGGATAGTCCCATGGTGTGGGGGGAAGGGGAGGTGAGGGGTCCCAGATCCCACATGATTTTGTGCGACGGGTCACTAGTATCTTATCTAATAAAAGACAAAAAGGGTAATTAACCATACCTCCGCTATGCTTCCCATTGGCTAAACAGTGAGATATGCAAATTTACTGCCAACCAAGATGGCGGCCGGCAGCCATGCAGCTGAAGAGAGCAGGAGGTTTGCTTGCTCCTGTGATGGAGGAAGCCAAGGTTCCCCTCCTGCCTCGGCCCAGCTCTGAGGTCCAAAAGCAATAGCTCCAAAAGCAACAAAGTTTCGATTATAGAAGCCAAACAAACCCCAGATACCTGCTTTCAGCCAGCCGTGACCTCAGAGTTGGAGCGAGCAGGACGACAACAAAGTTTCAATAATAGAAGGTAAATAAATCCCAGAATAAAAAAAAAAGAAAAAAGGAGAGGCTGGGAGCTTCAGTTGCCAGCCAGCCAGAAAACAGACATCAGCCCGTTATCTAGGCTGGCCAGGCACCCAAGCGGGACCCCCACCCTGATCCGGGACACCCTTCAAGGCAAACCAGCTGGTCCCCATCCATGCACCAGGCCTCTATCCTATATAGTAAAAGGGTAATATGCAAACTGACCCTAACAGCAGAAAGACTGGGAATGACTGGTCACTATGACACACACTGACCACCAGCAGGCAGACACTCAATGCAGGAGCTGCCCTCTGGTGGTCAGTGCACTCCCACATTGGGGAGCTCTGCTCATCCACAAGCCAGGCTGATGGCTGCCAGTACAGCGGTGGTGGTTGGAGCCTCTTCTGCCTCCTCAGCAGCGCTAAGGATGTCTGACTGCAGCTTAGGTCTGCTCCCCGCTGGCAAGTGGACATCCCCCAAGGGCTGCCAGGCAGTCAGAGGGATGTCTGATTGCGAGCTTAGGCCCACTCCCCCAGGGAGCAGGCCTAAGCCAGCAGGTGGTCATCCCCTGAGGGGTCCCAGACTGTGAGAGGGCACAGGCCCTGCTGAGGGATCCCCTACCCCCTGAGTGCACAAATTTTTGTGCACCGGTCCTCTAGTATATATATAATTTTCTTACATTTGTGGAGCCTAGAAGTCCAAGATCAAGTTGTACACAGAATTAGTTTCTTCTGAGGACCTCCTTACCTGGTTTGTAGATGGCAGTGTTCTTCCTGTGTAGCCACATGGTCTTTCCTCTGTGTGCATCTGTGTTGTGATAAGAATCTCCTTTTTTTTTTTTCTTCACAAGGACACTACTGATATTGGATTTGGGTGTTTCCCTATTAAACTTATTTAAACTTCATTACCTCTTTAAAGGCCCTACTTTAAAATACAGTCACATTCTAAGGCACAGGGAATTAGGATTTCCACATATTAAAATGGGGAGAGGGGGGAGGGAAAACACAATTTAGCCCCAAACATTAACATTTTAATATCATTAGAATATATTTATGTGTGTTTAGTTCACAGTTTCTATGAGACAAGGCACAGATTAGTTCAGTTTTCTGCTTTAGGGTCTTAAAAGGATGAACTTGGTGTTGACCAGGGTTACAGTCTCTCCTGAGCCTCATGTGGGGAAGGATTTGCTTCCAAGCCTACGTGGTTGCTGTCAGCCATCAGTGTCTTGCAAGAAACTGGGCCACGGACTTCAGTTTCTTGCTAGCCATTGACTGGAAGCCACCCCCACCCTTGGCATCTTGCCTTGCAGCCTCTTATGGCAGGACACAACCTGGCGGCTTGAGGCTTAAGAGTCAGCAAGAAAAATAGGACCTTTCAGCAATATGATTGACATTCATATTCAAAATAGTCATGTACAATTAATCAATACGTACATCCTTTCACTTTTGCTGTGTGCTCAGCCCCCCACCCTCCCTACACACACTCAGGGGGAGAAGAGGGCACCAGCACAAGATCACCAGGATTTGGGTCTCAGGAATCACACTAGGGTCTGTCTGTTCAAGCCCCTTTATATAAACCGCATCCTTCCTTGACTATAAGACTTAACTTACCATGTTTACCCATCCTGATATTTTGTTTTTTCCACTTCTTCATCTGTTAATATATCCATATATTTCTCCTTGGAAAGCATCCTCTGACCAATATAATCTCAAAACTATTAAGGAAGTTATTATTACAAGCAATCATTTGACAGTTTAACATTTAAAGATAAGAACTTAATATGAAAATTAACCTGTCTACTATCTGTCTAGCCCTATTAAGAGAAGAAAAGCTGAATGCATTCTAAAAGAAAATTGTCTCCCTGCTATCTACTTTTTTCTGAGATACTATTCATAACAACCCCTCAATGCCTAATATAACCAGGTTCACATGTTTATAATATAAGCAATTTGACAGCAGACACTATGCCTTATATATAAACTTCATAGGAACGCAGTATTCAATATGTAACAAGAATTCAGGAAATGCTTATAATTGATTGATGGATGGATTGAGTCAAGTCTGAGTAACAGGTGATTGGATACAGAATGCAAAATTACTCTTAACCAAACAGCAATTTGCTCCACCCAGAGTTTATTAGTTATTTTAAATTGCTGTTGAAACTTAATCTAAGATGAGGGAATCATGCCATCAGAATATAAAATAATGACACATAATATAAGTCTGGTAGCAAAAACGCAAATCCTTTCAGCTGAAAAACATCACATTTCATAGCATGCGATCTAAAAAAAGAGTATGACTGCCAAATTATGGACATTTCAATATTGAGCAGTGATGTGCATTTGTTAGTGGTTACCAACAAATACTTATATTAATGCACTGCCTTGCACCTCTTATTATCTAAAACTGTATATATTTTTAATCATTCAGCATACACTTAATAACAATTATTTGTTTCAGCACCTGAGTCAAACATCATTTACAATTGTTAATATATCAAATATAATGCGTTTGCTAGATATGTGAAAAGTAGACTCTATGATTAAAATGATTTTTACACAGTTAGATACAAAAATGAAATTCTTGCAATAGTAATACTTCATTTGAATTGGTTTATAAATGTCATGTTAGCTATAAGGCAATGAATTGTGTAATGGCTTTTAGAATTCTTTTTTATCAACTTATGGAAAGCACTTCAAAGGTGAAGTTTCAAAGTCATGTGAACTTTTTATCAGACCAATATTAGTGGTAGATTCAAATAAGTTTTTAACATTTGCCCATTTTTTTTTCATGATTAGGTAGATTTATACCAGAAAATTATATGACTTTTATGTAAGGACAATTTTAATATCTGCAAAGAACCTAAATTTGAAGATTTGAAACAAATTGATTATTCAAGAACAGACTTATTGTAATCTTATTAACTGCTGTCATTTAAAAACTAAATTAAGTACATTGAATAACTCTAACAGGAATGATTCTGTACAATATCATTGAGGTGATGCAATGATGGATATATGTTTTTTACAACAACTTAAATAAGAACTGAATTTGAAAAAAAAATAATGTAAATAGATATAATGCAAAGACCTAAAGACCTAACATTCATATTAAATAAAAGAATAAAATGTCATGTGGATCAGTAAAACAAAATATAATTCTTAGATGGGAAAGTCAGAAAAAGTTTATTTGAAAAAGGAAGAGTTTTAATACTCCTAAAAAGTTTTAATTTTCACACTAAATTACAGTAGAATATAGAGAAATAGAAACTCCAAGTAGAAATCTGTGTGTGAGCAATATTTTAGAGGAAAAACCCTCAAGAGAGTTATATTAATCTGTATTCAGTAGATTGTCCCATTGTTCATCACCCCTTGTACGCACACACCCTGCCATATGTTGGACTTTGAAGTTCTTTTCACTGAAAATGTTTAGTATGTCCTTGCATTTGACTTCCTACACTTTACTTGCCTTCGCTTGACTTGTCCTTATGCCATGCCATTAGGACTGCCTGTTTGGGCGATGTTGCTGATCTCAGGACACAGAGAGCCAAGTATATGACAGCAGACTCTATGCTTATATACAAATTTCATAGGAGCGCAGTATCCAATATCTAACAATAATTCAACCAATGCTTATAATTGATTGACCGATGGATTGAGTCAAGTCTGAGTAACAGGTGATTGGATACAGAATGTAAAATTACTGGTAACCAGATAAGCATCTTAGCTATGACAAGAACAGCTGTCTCCAAGCTGGCCCACAGGTATGTGTGTGAACCCATTTGTGATTCTGAAGTTGTCTACCTGACACCAGTCTCCATCAGTTAGTTGACTTTGTGCTGACCTGTGGGTGCATACATGAAAATAAACATTATTATTTTCAGCCACGGAGTTTAGAGGTTATTTAATTGTCAACATCTAAAATCTGATACTGGAAGTTGGGATATAATTGTAATAAAACATCTATACCATGTGTTATTGTCATGAGAGCCACATAATCAATGGATGCTAAAGAAAATGGTAAAGAAACTCTTTAAGAAGACTGAAAAACAATGTTGGTCTTTATTATCTTGTGATAATAAATGCTTGATGATATTAAATCTACAATAACCTAAAAGAATGAAAGTGAATCCTATCTAATAAAAGAGAAACATGGTAATTAGCATACGACAGCTACCCTTAGCTACCCTTCCCATTGGCTAATCGGGGTGATATGCAAATTAACTGCAAGCCAAGATGGCGGCCAGCAGCCAGGCAGCTTAAACTGAACATGAGGCTTGCTTGCTTCAATGATGGAGGACTCCAATGTTCCCCGCCTGCCTTGCCGGCCTCTGAGCTTGCAGTTTAAGAAACATTGTAACATATAGAAGCTAAACAAAACCCCAGAAACCAGATTTCAGCGAGCTGGGATCTCAGAGCTGGAGTTGATACAGAGTTTCAATACAGAACCAAAACAAACCAGATACCTGCTTTCAGGAGCTGAGGCCTAAGAGCTGGAGCCTCAGAGCTAAAGCTGGCCCAGAATAAAAAAAGAAAAAAAGCAGTAGTAGGGAGCTTCAGTCATAGCCTGAAAACAGCCCTCAGCCCCTCACCCAGACTGGCCAGGCACCCCAGTGGGGACCCCTACCCTGAAGGGTGTGTGACCAGCTGCAAATAGCCATCATCCCCTCAACCAGGCTGGCCAGGCACCCCAGTGGGGACCCCCACCCTGATCCAGGACACCCTTCAGGGCAAACCAGCTGGCCCCCCCCATGCACCAGGCCTCTACCCTATTTAGTTAAAGGGTAATATGCCTCCCAGCACCGGGATCAGCGTGACAGGGGGCAGCGCCCAACCCCCTGATGGGCCCTGCTCTGTGAGTGACAGGACCCCGCCCCCCCTCACAGGCCCTGCTCTGTGTGTGATGGGGTAGAGCCATAACCTCCCCATCGGCCCTGCCCTGAGTGTGAGAGTGGTGGTGCCCCAACCCCCTGATTGGCCCTGCTCTGTGGGTGATAGAGGGTGGCGCCCCAACCCCCTGATTGGCCCTGCTCTGTTGGTGGTAGAGGGCGGCGCCCTAACCCCCTGATCGGCCCTGCTCTGTGTGTGACAAGGGGCTGTGGCACAACTCCCCTATCGGCCCTACTCTGTGATTGATAAGGGGGAGCTCCTCAACCTCCTGATGGACCCTGCTCTGTGCGTGACAGGGGGTA
>NW_006297660.1:791248-802569 GCF_000327345.1 Myotis davidii
GCACCGGGCCTAGTATAATATAATGTCCCAAACTGAGACATGGTTTTTAGTTACATTATTTTGGAATGAAATATTTCTTTATAACTTTATATGATAAAGTTATATAAAAAATCATATTTTTAGGGAAAAAATAAAACCACTTCAGAATCTTCAATTTATAAAGGATTTTCAAATTCAATTAGAGCATGTGGTCCTAGACAAAATCCAAGGTTCTAACCAGTATAAGGTCTCCAGGTAAAAATCTCTGACCCACATAAAGATGACCACATAAAAAGGGGGGGGGGCGCTCTAAGAAGTATTCAGCATTATTTTGTAGTAACCTGATTATTTATTTATTTTTAGTGTACTGCTAGAGAGAGGCATCTATAGACTATTTGGTGTAGCTTTTGTCAAATGGACTAACTAGAATAAAATACATAGAAAACCCAAACTGCTTTGAGAAAGCTTTACAGTCAAAGGTATCTACATCTGACCTATTAGATGACTGAATTCATAGATATGAAATGTTCTCTGAAATCTGAAAATTCTAGAGACAGAAAGGCTTGAAATATATATCTGCCATCAAATAGGTAAAATTGTTCATTAGTTCCTTTATAGGGGACCAAAGAAAATACCAGGGAAAAAAAACTTGGAGAATAATGGGCAGAGCAGAATTTTATTGAACAACACTAGGTCCTAATTAAGAAACATACTTATTCCCATTCTAGGGGAACTTTCCAACCTTTACTCAACAAGATTTCATAAATGCTAAGAATCAGTGACTATTATATGTCTCCTATTATTATTCTTTTTGAATGATAATTTTTTTCAGTTTTCTTGTCCATGTTTTAACATATTGTGTGTGTGTGTGTGTGTGTGTGTAGCCTGTAGTGAAGGAGGACAGATAACTTGCTTGTTTAATTCATTGCTTACCTGATCAAGAGGAGTCATATTTGAATCTAATATAGTTAAGAACATTCGAGACTCTGAGACTCATGACATGATTGTAAACCACATGTTAGACCCTGATCCCACCACACAGATAGTGGCTTCTCTTTTTTTCTTATGAAGAGAAAATAAAAAAGTTATGCTTTGCATATTTCTTCCCTTACTCTGCTGTCTTTCTCACCTGGTCCCAGCTCCACAATGTGCTGTCACTCACTCTATTGCTTGTCTCCTCCTTGAACTGTAGAACGTTTTGAAGATAGGGTGAGACTCACTGCTTTCCCACCTCCATGCACTCCTTCTTCCTTCTGAATAAGGCAATATAATGTGTAAGGGGGATTGTGAAGGCTTTTACAAAAATAAGGGGTCCCCAGGGTTTTCAAGGAAGGACCTATGGAAGTAGATAGTCTTCATTTATTTTTTAAGTAGTTTCTTCCCCTTCTCTCCATACGGAATCATCTTTAATTTTCCCTAAGTGAATCTTCCCGTTGGTCCCTGGACAATATCTCGTTTCTGGATCTCTTTCTATTTTCTGTTCCAGGGTTGTCATCCTGACAGTGTCATGCTCTATAACATTTCTGTCAGCCAGGACTAGCATTAGTGTTGTTACCAAATTCCACCTCAGAAACCATGGTCAAGTCTGGATACAGTTAGATTCCTTTACAGTTAACAAGAAAAAAGTCCAAATAGATCTTAAGAAAAAATATAGATAACTCTATTTTCCTTAGTAATCCAAGTAATATATAATTGTGTAAAGGAGTAATTGTGGGTTTTTCTCCTTTAATTTGGAGCCAACTACCATAATAAATAATATACATCACATTTTTATGACCTCTTTCACTAGGAAGGTTCCCTCTGTAGTAATGAATCAAATTAGTTTTCCTTCATTTTCTCTTGGCAAAGTAAATTATTCCAGTTAGATTGATACCACCAGCATCTGTTTACAAAGTAAAGTATCTAGGTATGTAAGTTAAATAAATCATGAGAAAGACTAGATTATTATATTTAGTCATGATTTATTTTCATTTGTTGTGTCCAAATCAATAGTAGTCTTATTTAAAAAGTAGGCTTGAATGTCCCCTGGCTACAACTGTTATATTTTTGATAAATGTTTATTTTATCTACTTTGAATAGAAAAATCTAACTTATCCCACATTTAGACAGGTTAAAAAATATGCTTTGCTATTTCTTATTCCCAACATATTACTATTTTTTACAAAGGAAATGGTGATTTACAAAAGATGACAAGTTGCAAAATAAGTTTCAGTAGGATTTATGAATTGCAAAATGTTCTCTTGATAGTAATCAATGGTAGAATCACTGGTTAAATTTTCTCATTTATTTTCAAGTTCATACATTACAGAGCAGGAAATAGAAGCAGCTCCTTCCAAAATTTCCATATTGTGAAATATTGTATCTTTATTACCAAACAATTGAGTTAAGGTCTTAAAGTTGTAAAATTTTATATTAGAGTCTATCCATTGACTTTCAATGAGGTTGGAAGACATGTTTCTGCTCTTATGTAAAGAATCTTAATAATATGGTCACTGTAAGAAAAGAAAATCTGTGATTTCGTCATGCGTAGTTGACAATTATGCATAATATCAAGAGCTTTAGAGAAAAGCAAAATTTTACGTAATAATAATTAAAATGATACAGTGCCAAAACTCATTTAATACATATTTATTAATATATAATGATTTAATACTAGATTTGCAGAGTACAAATGGTTACATCTTCATATTAGGATGCAGGAATCTAAAACATGGGCATCTTAATAATATGTATAAACATGATGAAGGCTGACAACTAAGTTACAGTTATGTATTCATGTATTATATCCAACCAAGTATTCATCAACCTTGTCACCTTTATATATCCTCTTTATGAACGTCCCCAAATTTTTCTGAGTTCTGTTTTCTCTACTCGCAAATACTGTATGTAGACTGAACCATTACAGCCCTACTCAGGGTGTCTCCAATTGTCCCAGTCAAGAATAAATACCCATTATTCCTTTTGTAATTTTTAGATACTGAATCTGTTTAGTACTTCTTATATAAAATACTGACTATATCAGTATATGACAGTTGCTCAAAACTAAGGTAGGGGTTTTTTAGTACAATTGTTGATTATGGCTTGAAATTTGTTTTAGACATAAGAAGTGGTCCATCTATTTTGAAAATATTGTGTTTCATTATACTGCTATTATCTTTGTTTTTAATAACCATAGCTTTGAAATGTAACTGTGAACAGAAAACTATGATCTCTTATCATTAAAATAGTGCACGCTATACTAAGCTTCTGATGTATACATTACTCTATCAATATGGAATTGTAAATATTTCATGGAAAGCCTTACCTTAATGAAATTAAGAGGAAGGTGTAAATACGATATAGCCTTCCTTTTGAGTTAACAGTTAATAGTATCTTATTATCTGTTTATAATCAGAAGTTGTTACTGTGTTCCCCTAAGGCATACATAATATACAGAAATATTTTTGTGCGAGTAGGGAATTTATGTAATTATACTTTTATAACATGAGACAAAATAATGTCTTACCTGAGTCATATTTGAAGTCATTATCTGTGTGGTGGGGTCAGGGTCTAACATGTGGTTTACAATCATGTCATGAGTCTCAGAGTCTAGAATGTCTTGGAGTATATGTATGAAAGCACATATTTCTTATAATAAAATTTTTGTTATTGGTGCCCTGACTGGGAATCAAATTGACAACCTATTGGTGCATGAGATGATGCTCCAACCAACTGAGCCACACCAGCCAGGGCAGTTTATAGTTAATTTTAAAAATTATGGAATACAATCAATATTCAAAATTGTAATAATTTATAGCATTTTTAAGATTAAAATGAGTTAACAAATGTATGTGCCATTTATTCCACTTGAGGGCTTTAAATATTAATTAATTCCTAGTATCAATATATTTTAAGGTGCTGCTCTTATAAGTTTGTCAAAGAAAATTCTAAGATCTACAGGAATATTACACTATAGTATTTGAGCATAGTTATTTGAAAAAAATTAAATGTACATATAATCCTTTCCCTTCTTTTCCTTTATAGGGTTTACAGACATCTGAAATGCTACATGTAATGCCTGAAATTTATACATTCAATTCACATTTGCTGACTGCAGAAGCAAAACAAAGGAAAGTACTCTATTGATATACAGTCTTGAAAGCTATTTCTCTAGAGATCAGAATGGCACTGATCCTAAAAGTGTTACTATGAAATAAAACAGGGGAAGCAAATTGACAGGAAGTACATGAAGATGAAATAAAAGCTTGGTATTTTTATATGAAATATGATATAAAATGAAAAGTTCTGTACTAATATAACTTAGTCCAAGTACTTGGAGAAGAAAGATGATTCCTCTTCCTGACAAATAGGGTGGCTGAAGTGCACAGAAAAGTAAATGACTTTTCCAATTTCTCCTAGGAAGTCAGAAATACAACCCAGGGAAAATTCTTAGATTTAAGTTCTCAATAAATTAAGCACAATGAAATGCTGTTATATTTCTTGATAAAAAATGGGAGCATGGACCTAGTTCAGGGAGTATTACTGGTTTGATTTAAAGGGGACTATAATCTGAAAAATCTCAGGATAGGAGCCCCTACCATGGGCCCCAGACTTCCGCAGCAGGACATTAGAGGTGATTGGCGGCTCTGCTCTTGCTCCATTCTTGATGGACAGGAGCCCATGGACGAATACAGTCATGAGAGATTCCAGTCACTCCTTCCTGATAGAAAATTCCATTGACTTTTGCAAAGTAATTTTTACCTCCATTTCTGATGTTTGCTCATTGCTTAACCACTGACAACAAGGCAAAGAATAAAAACAATAAATTCCTAGATTGCTGTTTATTATCACTCCTTAACCTTTCTATTTAATACTCCTCACTCAGTATACACACACACAAACACACACTTACGATACACTCACACATGCATTTTCCTTCATAGAATTAGTAGTTTTCCACCTTTCAACCAAGATATACTAGTATATAAGGTGGCTAAGACAAAGCTTTGTATGGACTAGCATTAATGTTAGCTAGATTTTCTATCGTCTACTATTTAGCTACGGTGTTCTCACCAAGACTGACACAAGAAGTGTTTCTATCTTGAATCAACAATATGAAAGTTTTTCCCATTTTATAATTAGTAGAAGAAATTTGTACCATGCACGTACCAAATGTTTTTTAAAAAGGTAAAATATAATTCAGTAGATTATTTTGTTTTGTTTTTGCATCCTCCAATTTAACTAAGAGAGTACCTTGTCAGCCTCATAAGACCACCACACATATATATCATGTTTATATTCATATACTATTACTATATTCTAAATTGATTCTATTAGTTATAATTAAAATATTTTTAAAATCTAGATGCATATCTATGTAAATGGGTTATAATTTTATTAGTGCTGATAAATAACCCCTCTTTCATTCAAATAAATTTCTTTACCACATGCTAAAAGGTTAATAATTACTGGTATGTTTGTCTAATTTTCATTCTAGATTTGGATTAAATAAAATCCTATTAACCCATTTGTATTGCTAACACTTTATTTCATACCCTCCTCTAACATAATATTGTCCTAAAAAGGATTATAGCTTCCTCGTTGTTATTTAACTTCTTTGTATGTATTCACTCCAATCTATTTCCTATATTTATATAGTTATGATTTTGAAATGCTAATCAGATTTTGGACATTCATGCTTGAATTGTTCATAGCTTGAGGATAAAGTTAAACATGTTTAGCTTGCCAGAAAATCCTTTTATGGCCTCCATTCAATTTCAGTAGCTTTTTCTCTGTGTACTCCTTTAGCGATATGTTCTTTCAGGGTGACCATATTGTGGATTACCCAGAATAGTCCTGGTTTATGCCTGTTTTCCCAGGTTTTTGTATTTTCCTGAATTTGTTCTTTTTTAATCACGTATTATTATAATACGTGTAATGAAATAGCCTGAATGTGCTTTAAAAATACTTAAGTTCTATGTCCAACATTATCTTCCATCATCCAGCAGTGACAAGAATTCATGTTCAGTGAACAGATTATTACTACAAAATGACTGCAAGCGGTTCTTCCACCTTAGCCACCTGATTCAGCAGAAGGCCTAGCTATGCTTAAGTCTCAATGGCCGAGAGAGAGGCTGTTTCAGGCCTGGGGCAGGCTTTTCCAGGTGAGTCACCAGCCCTGCTATCCTCACAGACAAGACTCTCCTTAGAGAAGCAGCGCTCTGCTGGCTACTGGGCCTTGGTGGAGACTGAACACTGAACTCGTGCTCACCTAGGTGCCATGTGTCCTCAGTTGCCCAGGTTCTACAGATACTACATTCTCAGGTTTGTTGAATAAAAAATGAGATCTAAAAAGTTCATAAAAATATCTGGCTAGAAAATGAGAGATTTTAATGTCTCTTTTTTAAAAAAATATATTTTATTGATTTTTTACAGAGAGGAAGGGAGAGAGAGAGAGTTAGAAACATCGATGAGAGAGGTACATCGATCAGCTGCCTCTTGCACATCTCCTACTGGGGATGTGCCCGCAACCCAGGTACATGCCCTTGACCGGAATCGAACCTGGGACCTTTCAGTCCGCAGGCCGACGCTCTATCCACTGAGCCAAACCGGTTTCGGCTTTAATGTCTCTTTTGAAAAAAAAAATTAAGAGCAATATCAACAACTATGTATTTTTTAAAATATATTTTTATTGATTTCAGTGAGGAAGGGAGAGTGAGAGATAGAAACATCAATGATGACAGAAGATCACTGATGGGCTGCCTCCTGCACACCCCCTGACTGGCTATTGAATCCTGACCTCCTGGTTCATAGGTCAATGCTCTACCACTTAGCCATGCCAGTCGAGCAACAACTATGTAATCTTTAGCCCCCACCCCCAAAACAAAACAAAACAAAACGCCAAAACAAACAAAAACCACATTTAAGAACCGCATAAGATTATAGCCAATTATTTAATCTAAATATAAGTTCACATTAACAGTGCAATAAGCCCTTGATTATTTCTAGTTTTATGTTTTTTTGAATGTCCATATTTAGTAGTTTAATCAATAACCTCCCTCAAGGATATTGCCATAAGAGAATATTAAGCTCTTTAATATCATCTTAATGTCTCTCCCTGAGATGGCACCATTTAAGATGTCTCAGCAGATTAATAATGTCTTTTTTTTTTTGTAAGACAGTTTAGGATGAAATTTTTACTCCAACCTATTTTTCTCCTGCTTCAGTTTTATTATGCTAGGATACTCCTCAGAAGCCATTAAAAAATATCGAGTTATTTCCTTTTACTGAGACAGTATAGTAATAGCCTGTCATACAATCAGATAATTACAGAAAATATATTTTTTAATTCTATAGTTGGGAAAATGAATTATCATAAAGTAGATAAAAATATATTATAACACTTTATATCTGATATAGATTTGGTATCCTCTTCAATGAAAGGTTTATGGAAAACTTAGAAGATGAATTAACTTCTGTTAAGCACTGTGGATCCAAATTGCAAATAAAATAGTTAAAAATTTTTGTCCACGACCATATTACCTAGTGATTAGCAATCATTAATGTGGAATTCATGGCACTGTTTAATGTTCAAAATATTTAGCCAATGATTCAATAAAATCTGGTGGTTTTGTTTTTGCTTTAAATTGTGTACTGACTTACTTATGGTAGATAAAATATTTGTGTAATCAGATGTTATTGGATTTTTTACTGCTATATTACCTCAGTTTATTGTTCAATCAAAAAAACATATATTTGAGGGTCCTGGTTGACAGGAAGTAGTTTGAAATCCTTCGTGCTGAAATTCCTCTTCATATTTTCTCCTATTGCCCTTACTGAGAGAGGAGCTTGTCAGCAGTTTTTATATTTTGTCTATTTATTTTCTGTTCTCACTTTATCTAACCTGGGTCACTACTATGCATTTGCATACAGTTTTGATTATTCTGACTATAACAAGATTTATTCAGCAAATGTATTGCAGAGAGTTATGTGCAATGTTTATTCAAGGTATATATCTTGAAATCCGCTAATTACTTTCACTACTTAGAGGTGAGAATATATAAACTAAAGAAAGGAGAATGGAGAGAGATGTGTAGATTCTCTGTACCATTAAGTCATTTTAAAATAATATAAAATAGAAGTAAGGTTAAGTCAGCTTTATAATATTTCACTAAATTGAGAAGATTAAAGTTTGAAAAGCATTGTTTGCTAAAAAAAAATAGCTCAATGCTCTGTTGGTCAAGTTTATCTTCACATTTAAATCTATAATGTGTTTATTCGAGAGAGTAATTTTTAATAAGTGACTTATTATTTAAGAAATAAAGTGTTATTTATCCTTCACACAGTTTTATATACTGAAATCAAATCCAGGACCTTTCAGTCCGCAGGCCAATGCTCTTTTCACTGAGCCAAACCAGCTAGGGCATGAACAATATTTATAAAGAGAAAGTAATTTGTTCAAGATCATACAAAACAATAGGATATAGGAATTAAATGGTAAGCCACACCATCAGCCTCCAGGTGCCATGCTATATTATTATCATGAAAAAGTAAACTCAACTAACATACTAAACTCACAGAAATAGTTGCAAAATGATTCACTTTTAGAAGTTATTATATTGTTCATATCACAGGAAGCTTGGGAAAATACCCTAGAATCACATTATATCAAGGTATTTAAACCTAGTAATCCACTGTTGCAAGTGAAATTATTCAGAATACAGTAAGAACTGGCTAAATTATTTAATTAAATCACATCAGAAAAATAATAGCTAAATTAAACTTTTATGTTTGGAAACATGTGCCATTGCAGGTAAGAATATACACAAGGGTTAATCTGAACAGAAATCATTCAATTCTTCATTTACACCTTTAACCATATTTATTGACAGTATACCTTCTGTAAACACTAACAGTAATTGAAGAGAAGAGGCAAACACAAAAATATCTCAACTCTCTTTTTTCCTGGTTATCATGTTGACTGATGCTTTTTTTTTTTTTTTTTTTTGCCAGTTGCAAACTAGTTTCACCTTTTTTCTCTCACCATCTAGATTAAAAAAATATTGTTAATCACAAAATTGCCCCTGCTTCTGACGGCATCCTACCCAGGGCAAACTATGGCTTTCTTAAACCCTCTTTAAAATCTAAGCCCTAACAGAAGCCACTCCTAACACCCTCTTTCCGCAACACCCATGATTTCACATGCTTTGCACTCCCTCCTTTTCTTTTATGACAAATTTTCAAAAGCTCAACCTTCTTCAACTATAGGAATGTCCCTGGTGGGCTGCTATAATTCTTTCCTTCTTTTTCTCCAGATTTCTTGAGACATAGTTGACAAATAAAATTGTACATATTTACAGTGTACAACGGGCTCATTTGGCATACATATACTTTTTGAAATGATTACAACAATCCGGTTAACACCGGTGTTACCTCACACCGTGACCTTTTTATGTGTGTGGTGCTAATGTATAAGGTCTGTTCCCTTCGAAACTTTCAAGTATACGGAGCAGTGTCAGTAACTGTAGTCTCCGTGCCGTACATGAGAGCCCCCGAGCTTTTTCATCCTTTAAGTCAAGGTCGGTGCTCCCTGGCTAGTATCTCCCCATCCTCCTCATACCATAGTCCCTGATGATCAATATTCTAGTCTAAAATTATATTATAATTGATAATATAAAATAAGAGAAAATCTATTCCTAACTTGGGTTAAACTTAGTAGGGGTCTGCCAGTTTAATAAAGGCAGATTTATTCCAGAGAAATCAGTTTAAATGGAAAAAGGAGAGATGATCGAAATATCTTCTTCAGTAGCTCCATGTAACGAAGTATTTATAAAGACTGACTTATTCATGCTTTAAACAGTACCCGAATAACCTCATCATGCTCGGGGAGAAGATAGGAACTGAGTTAGCAGATGCAGAATGTATTGTAAATGACATTATATCATGGGGATACAATAGATGTGTGAGAGAAAAATTTAAATATTTTAGATGAACCAAATTTTTTTTTTTATTCAGAGTTTCAAAATTTTGGTGCTGGAACAAAACAAAATAAAAAACTTGCGAGAATTACTGAAATCCAAGAAACTATAACTGTGAAGATCAGAAAGCATTGTACTATTTAAAGAAAAATATGGTCCAAGGAGATTTATTCATCTTTTTACTATTTATGCAATTAATTGAGAAGTTCTACTGAAATAGAATTAAACAAATTCTGTCACTTTTTGGTTCAAAGGTTGCAACTGATGTATTGAAAACATGGCAATCAAAGAAGTGACCCTAAACACTAAATTGTGAGAGAAACCTTATACAGCATACCCTTAATTGTGTTTTGTAACCAGATGTGCATATTTGATTTACCTGCTGAGCTATCTATAATAACAAAATCATAATATGTAAGTTGACCGAATGGCCGAACAGTGGAACAACCATCCAGACGAGCATGCTATGACACCCACTGGCACCAGGTCAGCCAAGGCAGGTGCGATGCGATTGGTCGGGAGGTTCCGCCATTGCCCCACAATTGCCCCACAGAGGGCGGCCTAGGGCACTGAGCAGCCAGATGATCAATCAGGGGGCTCCGCATTCGCCCTGTAGAGGGAAGCCTAGGCTACCTGGCCAGTGGTGCTGCAGCGGGTGGGCAGGGCTTCCCTCTGCAGGGCGACCAACTGTGGGGCTCCAGGACTGCAAGAAGGCACAGGTCGGGCTAAGGGACCACCCCCACACGCCCGTGCAGAAACTTCACACCAGGCCTCTAGTGTATGTGTGTGTGTGTGTGTGTGTGTGTATTTATATATAGTATATATTTACATATAATACTAGTAAGGTGGCTGAATGGATAAAGGAATAAGACCCTTACAAATGCTGTCTATAAGAGACCCACTTCAGATTGAAAGAGACATACAGATTGAATGTAAAGGGATGAAAAAAGATATTTCATGCAAATGGAAATGTGAAAGAAAAGCTGGAATATCAATACTTATATCACATGAAATAGACCTTAAAACCAAGGCTACAACAAGAGTCAGAGAAAAACTCAGCAATTCCTTTTCTGAGGAATTTATTCAAAGAAACCCAAAACACTAATTAAAAAAGACATATGCATCCCTATGTTTACTGCAGTATTATTTACAACTACAGTCCCAGTGCAAAGATTCGTGCACCGGTGGGGGGTCCCTCGGCCTGGCCTGCACCCTCTCACAATCCAGGACACCTCAGGGAATGTTGGACTGCCGGTTTCAGCCAGATCCCTGCAGGCCAGGCTGAGGGATCCCACTGGTACATGAATTCGTGCACTGGGCCTCTAGTATGCATGTAAGATCTTTGATTAGTCTCTTCCCGCCCTACCCCCCTCCTTCTGAGATTCA
>NW_006297660.1:803087-810258 GCF_000327345.1 Myotis davidii
TTGGTTGGCAGTCAATTTGCATATCGCCCTGATTAGCCAATGGGAAGGGTGTTGGGGTTATGGTCAATTACCATTTTTCTCTTTTATTAGTGTAGATATTATTGATTTCAGAGTGGAAGGGAGAGGGAGAGAGAGATAGAGATAGAAACATCAATGATGAAAGAATTATTGATCAGCTGCCTCCTACATGCCCCTCACTGGGGATTGGCCCCACAACCTAAGCATGTGCCCTGACCAGGAATGGAACCTGACCTCCTGGTTCATAGGTTGATGCTCAACCAATGAGCCACACCGGCTGGGCTCACTTACTGAGCTTTTAGTAAATTAAACACATCCAGGCTCCCTGGACAAAGATTCAAATTCATGGTGTTAGGGTTATTTTTGTGGTGTGGCTGGGAGTTCTGGAGTTCTAGACATTTTAACAATTCCTTATATATTTGGTCAAATGCTTTATGATGATATTCTATGATGACTGTACTACTGTACTCATATCCAAAATGAATAAAACATTGTGAAAATATCGCTTGCTAGGAAACAAACAGATTAAACATTACAAAATTTTCCTTTAAAAAAACTGAAGAGCCCTTATGGGTTTGGCTCGGTGTATAGAACGTTGGCCTGTGGACTGACAGGTCCCAGGTTCGATTTCGGTCAAGGGCATGTACCTTAGTTATGGGCACATCCCCAGCGGGGAGTGTGCAGGAGGCAGCTGATTGATGTTTCTCTCTCATCGATGTTTCTAACTCTCTATCCCTCTCCCTCCTCTCTGTAAAAAATCAATAAAATATGTTTAAAAAAATACTGAAGAAATTGTGTTCTGATAATCCTTTATAGAATGACAAGATGACAAAGATCTCCACTCTCTTTGTGCCAAACACTCATAAATATTTTACTTAATCATACTTTTGCTCCTCCTAACATTCCATAAAATGGGTACATTTTTATTATCACCCCTATTTTCCACATAATAGAACTGGTGTACAGAGAGCCCAGGTAAATGACAGAGTGGAGAATTGAACCCATATTGAACTTAAAGCTTCTGGAATCATAGGTGTATATGTGAATGTTACTTTCATGTTTACTAACATTATAAGTATTTGAAAAATATAGGGAATTTTTAAAAACATGTCTGAGAGATGTAAAAAGAAAAGAATGGTTTTTATTTTATGAAAAATACCCCCGAAGCACATGTACTAGTATTGATTAAACTTTCTGTCTCAGATATCTTCAAACAAAATTATATTCCATTTGTACAGCAAAACTAATAACTTTTTGTCTTACTAAACTGAGACAGCTGATGATCAGCAGGGCTATATTTGCAAGAAGTATGCTGATGCTCTTAACATATCACTTTTCTGAATGCCATGCGTTATATTATTTTTAAAAATTTACCTGGGAGCTTTCTGTTGGGCATCTTGACAAATTTCAGACTTTCAAATTTAACATAATGTAATTAATATTTTCTGCTACCTATTAGCATCAACCAAAATATCTTTTGGAATCTTCTCTTATGCTGTTTCAGCATTTTTCTCATATAAAGAATTTTTTTTCACCCTGTTTTAGAATGCTCAAATCAGGGGAGTCAATGTTGCTTGTAGAACTCAGTCCTCCAATATGACAAATTCCCAGCAATTTTCAAAAGCTATCTTCATTTACTCTTCCAAGTGCTTCTAAACCCTCTAAAATGGTCATTAGTTTCTCTAGTCAAGTAACAGTAACCTAGGCAATGTGTCTTTTTCAACTGTCAATAATACTGATTTATATGTTCAGTTTGAAATTTTTTCCTTGTTATAATCAAATGGCAATTTTATTTCACTGAACAGTAACTTCCTGAAAATTAATAGAATTTGTTCATACTTAGCCTTATAGAACATTATATACTTTAGGCAAGAATGAGTTTAAAAGAAGAGGGATATATTTTACTTACAAACCAGCATTCAGACAGTTTGTGAGTCTAATATTATCACCCTATTAACTTGGAAATTAATTAACATCATTGTCAAGGTAAAACATTTTAGTGTGACAGATAAATGCTGTGGATGTCTATGGCATTTTTTTATGTTTTTACTTTCTAATTAAATATATTGAGGCTACCTTGGTTAATAAGATTATATAAGTTTCAAGTGTACATTTCTATGATACATGATCTGTATATTGCATTGTGTGCCCACCACCCAGAATCAAGTCATCTCTGTCTCCAAATATTTGGCCCCCTTTACCCTTTACTATGGCACATTTGTCAATGTGAAATTCTGTGTCTATAACAAAATACAAGTCATCATTATCTTGCAGTAACATGCATGATTGACTACAACTGCAAGAACTGCAGGAATTCCATATGTACTACCACTAAGGATATTGTACATTTCTTTTCAGTACTTATAAGTTGGTGCTTCTCACAAGGAAGTTAAAAAATTCAGAAATAATTTGATGAATACTTTCTAAATGCAATCAGGTTTAATGTGACAGAAAATGTATTATTTTGGTCTTCAGTCCTGAGGAGATGTTAATGGCAGTTGTGATGGATCCTTATTGAAATTCAGTTAAATTTTAGTACCTAAAAAAATTACTCAGAGTGAAATACAAGAGATAGAAAAGTATAGTTCTTTAAAAATCAGATAGTGAAAGTTTTAGAAATATAAAACAAATATTGCTTTAGGGAGGAATTCATTTACAATGATGGAAAATAAATAAGAATTTCAAAGTCATGAATTGCTTCTCATAGAATACAATTAAAGGAAGTCCAGGCTACAAAAATCCAATGGCAACATATAACTACCAAACCTATTTCTATGTTGAATAACATATACTACCGTGTGTTTTTTTTTTTCAGGATTTAATTATTTTCCATCAAGCTTCATTAAACTTTTTATTTCTAGTACAGCAAACATCATTAGATTCCAACATGAGTTTATTATTATTAATATTATTATTATTAATTATTTGCTATAGCATGGCTCACCTAGTGTGCATTTATGATCAGATAATAAATAATGGGAAAGATTTAGAGGTCACCTGCCATCCCTTCCTCATTGCCATTTAACCCCTTGTCCCTTGCAACCAAATACCATGGGCATGCACTGTATTGGATTTAAATCAGGCCATGAAAGGCTAGTAATGTGTTCTGAGCAGTACACTCCTGACATGACAGAGAACATAGCTTTGAGTCATTAAATTAGTTTTCTGTCAACTAAACTCACATTAAATGACATTTGTTTTTTTCAAAGTCTTTAAATGATTGATAGTCTGGTATTTTAAAATAGAGTAGTTCTTAACTGTACCTCCTCTAGCTGACTTACATGAGTTAGAAATAACACATTTTCTCTCTCTCTTAATGAACACTGAACACCTGACACTAGAAAAGAACATGCTACATGTATGTAAGAACACTGGGTTTAAAAGCTCACTACTATGAAAACATGTGTTTATCCTATGTGCTAAATATGGATGTTTATACTGTACATGTTTTACATTATAAATGAATCCAATAAATTTGGAAATTTTTATTATAAAAATATTTTTTAATGAAGAAAAACAAAGAATAATACAGTGAACACAGGCATGCCAGCGGCTATATTCAATAATTGTGAAATTTTGCTGTATTTGCTTTATTTGCACACACACAAAAACAACAATTGAAGAACTAAAATACCTAGTTATATCATGTCATAACACTTTATCCTAAAATCTTGAACAAACATACTCAAATTATAAGCTAATCTCTGTGTCTGTATGAGTAAATCTATTTGCTTTATAATTCTTTACTTCTTTTGCATCGTAAGGTATTATGTACATTACTTGAGCTAGGTCTAGCATGAGCTGTTATCCGTGCATTTTAGTGGGATATCAAATAGCTTGTGGTTAGAGTGATCATTGTTTCTGGGATGTCAATGCTTTTAAATACCTCTAGATAACATATTAAAAGAGTATTGATAAAAATTATGAAATCATATTTGAAAATTTTTAAAAAATATATTTTATTGATTTTTTTTACAGAGAGGAAGGAAGAGGGATAGAGAGTTTGAAACATCAATCAGCTGCCTCCTGCACACTCCCCACGGGGGATGTGCCCGCAAGCAAGGTACATGCCCTTGACTGGAATCAAACCTGGGACCCTTGAGTCCACAGGCCAATGCTCTATCTGCTGAGCCAAACTGGTTAGGGCCATATTTGAAATTTTAATGTATATTTAGTTTTGCAGGCATTTTATTTAACTAAAATATTTTTTTTTCTATTTCACTTTAAATCTTGGTCTCTAAAAATTTAACCATAAGTTTTATCTATACATAAAATTACTTCTACAACATCAAAATCACTTTCGAATTTATTTGTAATTTTAAATTTATTTGTAATTCTTGTCCAATGATGAATTTTAGCATAAAAGTCTTTTGCACACGTGAGCTCTCTTTCTTCTCTCTAAATGGATGGGTAGATAGAGAGATAATAGATAGATACTATATTAATCTTACCAAGCAATGAGATGTTTTTTTAAAGTGTAATTTTTATAATAATTTTAAGATGTTTTTGTACATTCTTTAAACTTTTTACAATAATAATGAACTTAACCTTAATTTTAATATTTATAACTATTTTCTTATTAAAATAAATTTGAAACATTTTTACAAAAAGTTAAATTAAATATGTTTTATACGTTATTGACGTAAACAAAAATAGTGGCACATGCATAGATAAAATGGATAAAGACTAAAAACAGTGTTTAGTAGCTGGCATCATAGTATTAATTTAATAAAGACAGAACAACAAATTTTTATTTTATAATAGTCAATAAACTGTAAATAATATCATACAAAAATTGGCTTATTCATATAATCTTTTGAATAAAAGTTTATATATAACTTTCTCTAGTTGCAATCTATTCATTTCTGAACTTATGACAGTTCTGAGATAACAAACCAGCAACTGCATTAGCCTTTTGCGCTTCTGATTACACAGGAATGCTATCTAGTGTCAAAATTGTAACTGCATCCATTCTGTCCAATGGAGAACTCCTGATTGATTAGAGAGGGTGCTAATACATTCCATACCAGTTTTCTGTAAAACATGCTGCACATAAATATATCACAATGAGGAATCAGAAACTGCCAGTATTTAAATGAATATAACACGAAGAATGGAACCCAAGTAAACTTGAGCTATTTTAGGCTTTATATTTCTCATACAGTAAAAATTAAATTTAATTTAATCAGTGCAAAACAAATTCATCAAGTCATTCTTTGTAAGCAATTGTATTAAGGAAATAAATCTTAAAAGGTAATTACCACCCAATAAGTCCAATGTTGTATCAATTTATGTTTTAATTTTAGGTTAAACAATTCAGAGATGCATAGAAAATAATTTTCGGTTGTTGTTCATAATTAATATCTACTAAAAATGGGGACACTAAATGCAAATCTAGTTGAAAGATTGTTTGAAATTATAGTAATTTTATCTGTTTCTATTTATTAAATTCTTATTACTAAAATGATATTTCATTTAAAATTGTTTAAATATAAACTTTTCACTCTTTGCTCATTTGTTATTGGAAATTCTTCGTAAATTTCACTTATATCGAGTACTGAGATGATCCAAATAAAAATGAAAAATAAGATTATTAAATTGGTTTTATTCGTTGTGGCTTTTGTAGCTGACTTTTATTATAAGTAAGAGACTTTTCAGACACTTCATTTTCTTCTCTGTGAAGCCATTTTCATGTTACAAGTGCAATGAATTATTACTTCATTAATTTTCTATCATGTAGAACAGTGTTTTACAAATGGTAGCAGGTACTTGAGAGGAATTTGGTAATAAATATCAGGGATAAAGTTCCAGGTGGAGGGGGACTTGGCTGATTGTGTAAGACAAGGAAATGAGGCAGGAAACAGCGGGGAGATTCACTTCTAGCAGCCATGGTGGCTTATTGTTCTGGGTCTTTAGATGACACACTTAGATATACCACTAATGGAGGTCTGGGTGTCAACTAGTGGCCTGCATCTGGCTTCTTACTTTAGCTCCAACTTTGGGTTATGCCACAAAGGAGCAGCTCCAACTTCCAGTACTTGAAGTGAGCTTGGCCTACAGATAAGCCAGATGGAGCCTGCTTAACTCCAGGAATCCTAAGACTGGCATTCAGGTATAGCTACAAATTCCACTTAACTCAACCTGAGATAGTGGGAGACAGAATTAAAACTCAGTTGGGAAGTCAAGCATACCTGGTTGTTATTTGTGGCTTTCCTGTGTATCATTCTGTATAATAAAAGGCTAATGTGCAAATTGTCGCCTTACCGGGAGTTCGACCAGGAGTTCAACCGGGAGTTCGACCAGGGGGCCGGACCAACGGGCAAACCACCTGCAGCCCCTCCCCCCACTGGCCCTGCCCCTGATTGGCCCCCCACCCCTACTGGGGGCAAGGCCGGCAGCCAACCACCCACAGCCCTTCCACCCGGCCAGCCCAGCCCGATCGGGGTGGGCTAACTGGACCCCACCCATGCACAACTTCGTGCACTGGGCATTTAGTGATTAATATGAAGGGATGGTCCTACCTTTCATATTTGATGAAAAAAGTGAAATTCCATTACTATCATGTTACAGTGGAAAGTGATATGATAAGAAAGAACCATAATGAATTCATGTATTAATGAGACAAAAACCAGGATTCAAACTGAGGTCTGCCTAGTTTAAAAATCCTCACATACATATATATATATATATATATTTGTGTTGATTTCAGACAGGAAGGGAGAGGGAGAGATAGAAACATCAATGATGAGAGGGAATCATTGATTGGCTGCCTTCTGCACACTCCACACTGGGGATCCAGCCCACAACTTGGGCATGTGCCCTGACCAGGAATTGAACCATAACCCCCTGGTTCATGGGCCGATGCTCATCCACTGAGCCACACTGGCCAGGTACAACCTGATGTTTTAAGCTTGATCATGTCACATGAAAATCTTCCTAGATCATTTAAATTTTTCTTATAGTCCCTTGCATCAGTTTTATATAGTTTAATCACAATTCTTATATATTATGAAGGATTCTGATATTTACTATTTTAGTAATCCCAATACCATGAAAAATTTGTAGCTATATCTTTTGGCCCCTACGTGATTATTATATCAGGATAAATTTTCATGAGTGGAATTACTGGGACAAAATACATTCAAATTACTTT
>NW_006297660.1:810976-821927 GCF_000327345.1 Myotis davidii
CTACTAGAGGCCCAATGCACAAAATTTGTGCAAAGGGCTTGGCCCTTGCAGCTGAGGCAGCTTGCCTTGGT
This sequence comes from Myotis davidii, assembly GCF_000327345.1. NCBI lineage: Eukaryota > Metazoa > Chordata > Mammalia > Chiroptera > Vespertilionidae > Myotis > Myotis davidii. Next base: position 811,048 of record NW_006297660.1, read on the forward strand.
CCTCGCAGCTGCGGTGGCTTGCCTCGGCTCTTGCAGCCCCAGCTTCATCTGGAAGATCGTCCAGAATGTCATCCAGAAGGTCATTTGGCCATCTGATCTAATTAGCATATTATGTTTTATTATTATAGATATTGATTGGGCAATAGATCTGGGGCTCCCTCCTCTCTGGTTCCAGGGTGCATCACCAGAGAACCGCCACTGCCAAGTCACTGCAGCTCCGCATCTCCTGCATTGAGCATCTGCCCCCCTGGTGGTCAGTGTGCATCATAGCTATTGGTCAGAAGGACACTTAGCATATTAGCCTTTTACATATAGATAGATGGTTCTCAACTGACTGGTTTTTATTTATTTATTTATTCATTATTTATTTACTTATTTTAATATATTGGGGTGACTTTGGATCACAAAACCATACAAGTTTCAAGTATATAACTCAACAAAACATCATCTGCATATTGCATTGTATGCACATCTCCCCAAGCAAAGTCTCTTACCATCCCCGTTTATTCCCCCCAACCCTTTCCCCACCTCCACCTTCCTTCACCCCCTTACCTTCTGGCTATCAACACACTGTTGCCTGTATCTATGTGTTTTATAGACAGATATTGATGTTTCTATCTCTCTCTATTTTACTTAATCCCTTCACCTACTGTTTGTCTCAACTTACAGTTTTGTAGTTCTTGCTACAGAGAAACCAAAAGCCTTCTCTTTTTGTTTTAATATAAATATTCTTGGGCAGCTCATAACAATTTGTAGATCTTTTTTAGCGCATGTTGGTTCTACTCATCTTTAAATTCTGTGAGACTTTCATTAAGTGCCATCAAGAGGCTAGCTATTATAAAGGCAGTTAAGAATGCTCACATAAATGCCTAGATGTAAAGATTGGCTCTTTCATTTACTAGCTCTCTGAAATTGATTTCCTGTTCACCATGTCTTAGTTCACCATTTTTAAAGTAGAGATAATATTGGTACCTACTTCATAGGCTTGCTATAAAGTTCTGCGTGTCAGGATTTTATGTATGTACAGAATTTAGAAGTGTGCTGCCTCTCAGTAAGTACTCAATATGTTTTAACTATTAATTTTATATTGCTCCTCCTAAATAGATGAATAAGATTTACTTTTCACAGTTATATACCTCAAAATAACATGATTTTTATTGGACTTTGTTATTGAACAAATAGATATAATACAGTTTTCCAGGCTCTCATTACAAAATATAAACAATACATATATTAAACCACATGTTCTTACTGTGTTACATGTTTGCTAAGGGTAAAATGATTTAATTTAATTAAATAAGCTATGTGTTGTTTAATTATAGCATTACAGACTACACAATTGCAGGGGATATCAATATTCAACAAGCTTTTAAAAGGTATTTAAAAAAAATTTTATTTTAAGACCATTGTAGATAGACATGCAGCTGTAATCCTATCTAATAAAGACAAAATATGCAAGTTTGACCATCACTTTAAGACAAAGATGGCGGCTCCCACAGCCAATAAGGAGGGGATATTCAAATTGACGCAACAAAGATGGGCCAGGCCTCTGGGCAGTGTTCCACCCTACCCTGGCTGCTCTGGGCCTCTGGGCAGCGTGAGAAGGCAGAAGGCGGCTCCAGGCCAAAGTGAAGGCAGAAAGGCAGCTCCAGGCTGGAGTGAAGGAGGTGCCAGAAGCCAGTGGAAGGAAGACCCATTCTTGCACGAATCTTCATGCATCAGGCCTTTAGTAAACAATAAAGAAAGATCCAGTATACCTTTAACCCAGTTTCCCTAGTTGTTAACATGATGCATAATTATATTACAACTAGAGGCCCAGTGCACAAAAATTTGTGCACTGGTGGGGGGGGGAATGAGAGGTCCCTCAGCCTGGCCTGTGCCCTCTAGCAGTCTGGGATCCCTCAGGGGGTGACCACCTGCTGGCATAGGCCTGCTCCCCAGGGCATTGGGCCTAAGATGGCAATCAGACATCCCTCTATAAGCCCGGCAGTCCTCGGGGGTTGTCCACTTGCCAGCTGGGAGCAGGTCTAAACTGCAGTCAGACATCATTAGCACTGCTGCGGAGGCAGGAGAGGCTCCCACCACCACCGCTGTACTGGCAGCCATCAGCCTGGCTTGTGGCTGAGAAGAGCTCCTCCCATGTGAGAGCGCCCTGACCACCAGAGGGCAGCTCCTGCATTGAGAGTCTGCCCCCTGGTGGTCAGTGTGTATCATAGTGACCAGTCATTCCCAGTCCTTCTGCTGTTAGGGTCAGTTTGCATATTACCCTTTTACTATATAGGCTAGTTAACTTTAAATGATAACTTGTTCTCTTGCAAAGAAATGGAAAAATGCTTTTAAATCTTTTAGCAAAGCAATATTTTCATAAATGTAGACCCGAGTAGGAAAAGCAGATTTCTGGGGTTTGTTTAGCTTCTGTGATTGCAACCTTGTTGCTTAGAGTGCAGCTCAGAGGCCGGCAGCGGCAGGAGGGGAACCTTGGCTTCCTCCATCACTGGAGCAAGCAAGCCTCCTGCTCGCTTCAGCTGCCTGGCTGCCGGCCACCAACTTGGTTGGTAGTTAATTTGCATATAGCCCTGATTAGACAATGGGAAGTATGTCAGAGGTATTGTTAATTACCATGTTTGCCTATTATTAGATAGGATACCATGATTAAGCAATCAACTGACCTTATTGAGATTGCACCAGTGTACATGCACTCATGTGTCTGTGTGTGTGCACATGTGTGTGAATATTTATTTCTTTGCAATTTTATTACATGTGTATACTCATGTGACCACCAAGATAGTCTAGACCAGGGGTGGGCAAACTTTTTGACTCGAGGGCCACAATGGGTTCTTAAACTGGAGCGGAGGGCCAGAACAAAAGCATGGATGGAGTGTTTGTGTAACTAATATAAATTGAAAGTACACAATTACATAAAAGGGTACGGTCTTTTTTTTTTTTTTTTTTTAGTTTTATTCATTTCATATGGGCCGGATCCGGCCCATGGTCCGTAGTTTGTCCACGGCTGGTCTAGACACATAATAGGGTGTCACAAGTGTTCACCATACAACCATCCTATGTAGCCAGAGCCACTCCCTATTTCCCCCCCGCAACCAGTAATATATTCCTCTTTAATCTCTGACAACTACTATGTTCTTCATTTGTGTAATTTTGTGATTTCAAGAAATAGACATGCACACATGTTCAATATATTTTAAATAATAATACCAAAGTAATTCAGTGGTGAAATGATTATCTTTTCAACAAGTACTGCTGGAGACATTAGATACCCATGTGCAAATTAAAGCAAAAGAAAACAAACAAAAGAAATCAGAACCTCATTACCCAGTTAATACCATAAAATTAGCTCAAACTGGAACACAGAATTAACTGTAAATGTTAAAATTATATAACCTCTAGAAGAAAACCTTGATGAAAAATCTTTGTAACCTTTGGTTAGGTAAAGGTTTTTAGATGTGACCATAAAACAAAAATGAGTAATTGGTCTTTATCCAATCAAAAACTCTTGCTCTTCAAAAGACACAATTAAAAAATAAAAAAGCTAGCCACAGCTAAGGAGAAAACACTTTCAAAGCATCTATCTGATAAAGATGTTTCCCTAATGTATAAAAATGATTGAAATATGAATAAGAAAGATAAGTAACTCAATAAAAATAAAATTGTGAAAAGCATTTGAAAATATGCTTTTTCAAATAATGCCAAATAAGCACATATAATCTAATGTGCTGCATAGTAAATATAAGTAAAAGTGCTATATTATATACAGTGATGGAAATATATAATTTCAAAATATATCTGTATCATCAATAAATGCATTGCATGTCTTAAACTTATACAATAGTATATGTCAAATATCTATACTAATAAATGCTAATATTAGTATATTAGGTTATATGCTAATTAGATTGGACATCATCCAGGCGTCCTTGCGGACAAAGCCACAGTGGCTGAAGCAGAGGCAGTTAGGGACCATCAGGCCGGCAGAAGAGGGCAGTTATGGGCAATCAGGCTGGCAGGGGAGTAGAATTAGGGTGATCAGGCCAACAGGGGAGGGCACTTCGGGGGTGATTAGGCTGGCAGGCAGGAGAGTGGTTAGGAGTCAGCAGTCCCAGATTGAGAGAGGGATGTCTGACTGCCGGTGTGGGATTGGGCCTAAACCGTCAGTCAGACATCCACCGAGGCATCCCAGGTTGGAGAGTGTGCAGGCCAGGCTGAGGGACACCCCAACCCCCATGCATGAATTTCGTGCACCGGGCCTCTAGTATCTCAATAAAACTGGAGAAAAAGAAAGATGCTTAACATCAACAGCCATTTAGGAAATGCAAACAAAACCACCATATACCCACTACAATGGCTACAATTTTAATGACTAGCAATACTCTTAGAAAGATGTGGAAAAAACAAAGTTCTCAAACATTGCCAGGGGGGAAATAAAGTGCTGTAATCATATTGTGAAACTATTGAACAGTTAGTAGCTTTAACATATATTTACATTAAAGCCCTACAATCATACTCCTAGATAGGTATTCAAAAAAATTTCCAAAAAGCACGAAAACACTAATGTCCACTGATACAGTATTCATAGTAGACACAAACTGGAAGCAAGCCCAATATTTATCAACCTGTTAAAGGACAGACAGAATGTGGTATATCTGTATAATGGAATAGTACTCAGAAACAGAAAGGAGTGAATTATTGTTACATGAAGTCATGACTGAGTGAATCTCAAAAACACTATCATGCTAAGTGAAAATAAATAAGATACAAAAGCAAACATATTAAATGATTCCATAGATATGGAATTTCTTGAAAAGGCAAAACTACATAGAGAAAGCATATTCGTAATTATGATCAAGAGAGAGAGCAAATGGCATGAGAAATTTTTGAGGAACAGAAATGTTTTAAAACTGGACTTTGCTAATAGTTGTACCACTGTATGTTTGCTAAATCCAATCAATTTCTACCATTAAATGGGTGCGTTTTTAAATATTTAAAGAAAATAAAAAGAAACATGTGTTATGGTAACTAAGAAAAGTAATCAGGCCTGACTGGCGTGGCTTAGTGGTTGAGGTTCAATTCCTGGTCAGGGCATATGCGGGGATTGCAGACTGGATCCCCAGTGTGGGTATGTAGGAGGCAGCCAATCAATGATTCTCTCTCATCATTGATATTTCTATCTCTCTCTCCCTCTTTGAAATCAATAAATAAAAATATATTTTTAAAAAGAGAAGAAAAGTAATGAGATTTAACTAATTACCATTGTAAAGAAAGAGATTGTTTAAAATCATTCAGGAAAACAGAAAGTTGAGAATATTTGAGGGGAAATGTAAAATAGAGCTTCCTTACAGCTGTACTGAGATAGATCTATGCTTATTTCCAAGGATACCTCAAAGCTGGCATAGACAATGCTAGAACAAGATGCTCTTTAAATTTTAAAATACTTCTGGTGCAGCTGGCTCACATTAGTTAGAAATGTACAGATCGATGCCTTAACCCTACTTACCCAGCCTGCTTTATCTACATGACCAGTGGGGTATAAAAGACCTCCTGAAAACGTTTGCCTGAGGTCTCCTGAAAGCAATATTTCTCTTTCATATTCTCAGAATTTATAAAACAAAGACAAAGCGCATTCCCTGCAACTGCGAAGGAAACCCTAGGAGCGGCACTTGGGAATCCCTCTGGTCCCCCAGGCTTGTCTGAGGTTCTTTCTCCTGTTGAATCATGAATATCCCATCTCTCTATTAGAGACTTTTGTGAGGGTGCCCTGAATTCTCTTCTGAGTCTTTCAATGTTCCGATCCTTTGTAATCAATGCAGAGAAGATATTAAAACTGAGAAATATTGCATAAAAAGTTGTCCTGTAATTTCAACATTTTATTTTAACCTTATATAGAGACTAAATTGCTTTACAGCAGTGGTTCTCAACAGGCATGGTCTGATCCCTGGGGACATTTGACTATGTCCAGAGATATTTTTGGTTGTCACAAGTGGGGATGAGTGCTACTGGAATTTAATTAAAATAAGTCAGGGATGCCGCTAAATATCCTATGCATAGCACACACTGACAACAAAGAATTATCTGGCCCAAAATATCCGTAATACAATGTTGAAAAAACATACCTTGCATAAAGTAGGTGCTCAATAATAAGAATGTTTAATATCATTGGTGCATAAAACTTCATGATTCAGTATTATAACAATGCTTTAGTATAAGAAGTAGAGGTTAACCAATATAATTTCAAACATTTATACCAAAATAATTTAAGTACTATTCTTATGTTTCTTGAGACCAAACCCACAGAAACACTGTTTCAAATAAACTACCTTTTTCCAACTACTTGCTCTAACTCACAAATACTATTTTTCCTCTTTTGCTTAGTTAATTTTTCAGCCTACATAATTTAAAGTAGAAATTGATAACAGAGATATTTGAAAAATCCCCAAAATTGGTGATTAAAAAACATAATTTTAAATAACTACATGTCAAAAAGGAAGACTTAACATGAAATAAAAATACTTTTATTTGAATAAAATAAAAAAATATCAAAATTAGCTGAATGTATCAAAAGTAGTAATTAGAGGAAGCTTATAGCATTAAATGCTTTTATTAGAAAAGGAATATGGCCTCAAGTAATCTGTCTTCATCTAAGAAATTAGAACAAAAAGCACATAAATGCAAAGAAAGCAGAAGGAAAGAATTAAAAATCATAAGAATATATTTCTATTGAATGCAAAACAGCATGATTCACTGAAAGCTAAAGCTATTTTTAGGAAAAGCTTTTAAAATTTTAATCAGCTTCTAATTCAATCAGATTAACCATGAAAAAAAGAGAAGTGACACATATTACCAGCATTATAAATGAAAGAAGAGATATTATTACAAACCATATACACAGCAAAAAGAAGAAAATGTAATACTACCAATAGCTGTATACCCATACATTTGCAACATTGGATAAAATTATAGACACAACCAAAAATAGTTACTAAAAAGAAATAATCTCTTTAATTCTCTCAATGCCTTAATTACTACATTACTAATGTATTCTTTTTAAACTTATTTTAATATTTTCAATATCCTTTATTAGATATGACTTTCAATTATTTTATCCTAACCTATAGGCCTGTGGGTATACATTCAACTAAAAAAAATATTATGCAGCGAGAATTTTGAACACACAATTCACCAAAGTCCCAAACAGTACGTACACACACTTTGAGTAATTATAAAGATAGTGTTTATTTAATTACATTTTATCTTGAAAATTAAGCTATCAGCTGTTAAAGTATGTAGACATTTTGGCGACACCCTGTACAATAAGCACATGAAAACATATTTAGCATCATTAGTCATCAGAGAAGTGCAAAGTAAACCCAAAAGACTTTAATGTTAAAAAGCTCATAATTCAAAATGATTTCCTCATTCTTCTTGACTAATTTTTTCCAAAATTTTAATTAAATGCTTTCTTGAAATTTTAAATAACATAAATACACCACAAGATTTTATTACTCAACTGATTTTCTTATTATCTAGAAAAATATGGTAAGTGGATAAATATGCATTTAACAAGAATTGTAATTGACCTTATCTCTCTCATGTGTTCTTAGCTTCCTTTAGATGTTCTGCTGAGAGTTTTCCTAAATAGTCCTGCTTCCCTCGGATTTCCACTGTGAATCAATTTTATTTGATTAAGCAATAGCACTCATTTACCAAAAGATGCAAAAGAAGCATAATTTTCGTTTTCATTCTCTTCCTTAGGCAATGTTTTAAGTTCTACAGTCTCATTAACTGGAGTATAAAAAAAATGAAACTTTTCAAATAACTCCTTTAATAGTTATTAGAGGACATCATTTTTAAACCAAACATGTGGACTGTTAGTTTCAGCAGCATATCAGATCTATCTATTTTGTTGTTCAATTTAGTTTTGCAATTTAGTTTCTGGTTTATTGTCGCTGCAAAACCCCATCCGTCTATTTTGTTCTGTTTTGTTAAGGCTCTCTTTAGTTAATGTTTCTTACAAGCCCAATGTATGAAACATACTGTAACGTCAGAGCAATGAATGACTCAATTCAATACCTTTCAAAATGTGAGTCAAACACAGGCCATAGATTTTGAATTATTTAATAAAAAATGATTAGATTGCTCTGTATCCTAGGGCACAATTGAGCATATCTGTGATACGTTTCAGGGTATGTAAAGACACCTTCAGCACTTGTCATTTCCCTGATCTCTTGCAAAATGAACAATCCCCATCTGTGGCGATAGCTTTTTTCATTAGCCTCTCAGTGATCTTATTCTAATCACTCTTTTCTGCTGTGTAAATTATATTTACAATAGATAAAAGCTTACATTTTGTAACTGCACTAAGGCAGCTTATAAATAATTTGCCAGACTTTTTCTATAGCTTTAATTCTCTTTCTAAATTCAATTTTTTTAGCAGAAATAGGATATAGTATAAAATTATGTGTATGGTTATTTTCATAACAAAATAAGGTTACATAATTTTGCTAAAGTTATGTAATTTTAAATATACATATTAATTGGGCCTTGAAAATAATATAGTTATTTATTCTAAGGATGTATTAAGAGAATCAATACCTGTGATATTTATACCTACTTATTCCTTTTCATAGGTAATAAATGTTTTTAAATTAAATATATCAGATCATCTCTCTATATAAAACGCTAAGCAACCATTCAACTGTCGGACCATCTGACTGGACAGTTCAGAAATGAGTTTTTGGCCACGATGATATCTTTTACCTTCTTTAACACAATCTAATTAGTTGCTACTCCACAGCCTTTTCTGAAACTGACTTTCTATCACCTCCTATTCCCCAGAATTACAGGTGATGAATATGAGGTCCAGCCTCTAGCAAAGATTCTTTGTTTGAACTGAACTGAGGTAATTCTGATATTTGAAATCGCTAGTCACTGAAAGTTCTATTAACTCTCAGAAATGTTCTTATTGATTTAATCATTAGTGACATTAAATTTTCTAAAAGCCAATGCTCTACTATAGCGAAGGAGGAAAGTTTTAGTTAAACATGTATGACCCCTTTTATTCTGAAAAGTATTAAGTGTGTTTTTAACTGCTATTCACTTGCATAAAGAATTTATTTTGAAAATATAGACATGATCTTATAAAAATTATATTTGAAGCACTATATATCATATGGAAAACATTTCAGGTAAAATTATCCTCCAAAATAAATTTAAGATTGTCATCCTACTCAAGTTATCAGACTATTTATACTCCTTTTCAATAATTACTACTGACTTTAGTTACATTTATAACCAAGTAATCCATATTTTATAATTTTGTGAATCATTTAAGGCCAGCACACAGAATATTATTGCTAGTAATTATATATTGTCTAAGCCAGTGATGACGAACCTTTTGAGTTCGGCGTGTCAGCATTTTGAAAAACCCTAACTTAACTCTGGTGCCATGTCACATATAGAAATTTTTGATATTTGAAAACATAGTAAAACAAAGACTTATATTTTTGATATTTTATATATTGAAAAAAGAAAAATCAACCAAAAACACGAGTTCGCATGTCACCTCTGAGATGCATGTCATAGGTTCGCCATCACTGGTCTAAGGCCCTAACTTCATTTATGTTGTCTCTCATCTCTACCAGTCAAATCCTATATTAGTTTGAAAGACAATATCATGGACTGAATGATTATGTCCCATAAAATTAATATACAGAAGCCTTGATCCCCAATCCGGCAATATTGAAAGGCGGGGCCTTTCGGGGTAGGTAATGAGAGTGAGGTCCTAATGATGGGATTAGGGCCTTATAAGAAGAGATACAAGAAAGATGATCTTTCTCCTCGATCACGTGAAGGTAGAGTAGGAAGGTGGCCCTCTCCAAACCAGGAAGGGAGTTCCAGCCAGGTACTGAATAGGCCAGCACCTTGGGCATAGATTCCCCAGCTTTTACAACTGTCCTGTATAATAAAAGGGTAATATGCAAATCAACTGAATAGTGGAATGACCAGTTGCTATGATGCACACTGACTACCAGGGAGCAGATGTTCAATGCAGGAGCTGCCCCTGGTGGTCAGCGTGCTCCCACAGGGGGAGCACCACTCAGCCACAAGCCAGGCTGATGGCTGGCGAGCACATCGGCAGTGGCGGAAGCCTCTCCTGCCTCCACAGCAGCACAAAGGATGTCTGACTGGCAGCTTAGGCCTGCCTCAGCCGCCAGTCAGACATCCCCCAAGGGCTCCCAAACTGCTAAAGGGCGCAGGCCGGGCTGAGGGACACCCCCCTCCCGAGTACACTAATGTCATGCACTGGGCCTCTAGTGAGAGATAAATGTCTATTGTTCAAGCCACCCAGTTTATGCATTCTGCTATAGCAGCCAGAGCAGACTGAAACAATTGAAATATAATATCACAAGAAGCCTTAACTTACTCTTTCTTAAATCAGTCAGAGATATTTATCACAGTTGTCCATCATTTGTTTGTATTTGTAAACATGTCTGTTCTCCATTGCTAGATGATAAATTATTTTATGTCATGTAACATTTTATAGACTCTTTATTTCACTGGAATCCTAGAGTAATGCCATGTACATATTAGGAGTAACCAGTATTTGCTGAATTTAATTAGGAAGAATGAATTAATTTTGATATAAACTTTTGAAACAGACATTATAATAAACTTAGCTTGCAATTATTTTATTCTCTCTGGGCTTCCTTTTTTCAGTTAGTTAAAATTTTAAAACAATTAATGAAAGGGGGCATTTTTAATAAACTTAGAAATCCTATAAAATTTCATTTTTATAAGGGGTCTGATGAAGAAATAATTGATAATTTATTATACACAGATGAAACACCCTCTCGCTATATATATATATA
>NW_006297660.1:821984-824493 GCF_000327345.1 Myotis davidii
CAACTAAATAATATACAAATGTGAAAAGCTTTGAAAGAGTTACTACATGACATGATGTCACAGTGTTTAAGGTTGCCCTTTAGGTTATTTCAGTCTTAAGTCTTAAGTCTTTTCTATATAAGAGACTATAAAAATTCTTCTTCTTTTTTTTTTTTTTTTTTAGAGTTCCTAAGCCTTCAAGCATTTGAAGGGATTATGTTGAAGTAAATATATGCCATACTTTTTTTTTTTTAAATGGAGATAGACAAAGACTGTATTGTGGAGTCATTTTCTTCCCATAAGCCAGGATTTGGACATATTGGCAGCATTTGTCTGTTTTCTTTCCATTGTAAGCAACAGAATGCCAACACAACTGGCTGAAGCAGCAGAAGGAGTAATGTTATTGTGGTACATATTTCAAGTGTTGTTGGATGAATAGATAGAGCAATTCTAAAATTGCAAATAAATATTACCAAATAAGAACAACGAGAGAAAGATATAAAAAATGGTGCATAATGACATTTTGCAGTGTAGGTCACTGTGGAGTTCTCCCTTATTGAAATTCCACTACTATTACATCCCAACATTACATTTTCTAAGCCCCCCTTGCAATCATTTTACTACTTTCATCAATCTCATTATTTCCACTTTTCTCTGCACTTGGTACATTCTCCTTTCGATCTATTGGAATTCTAGGGTAATGTACTTTATGTTCTACCTATATACTGATGAATCTTTATAGATGTTTAGATCCTTGGGAGCAGGGGTGATTTCCTATTAGTCTTTCCATCTATCTTACTTTGACTAGAATATGCATACTATTTGCTAAATAAATTGCATTAATTGAACTAACGGGAATTGAAACCAAACTCACAAACCATTTTCTCTCTGCTTCAGACTTATACACTGACCAGTGTGTTGTGCACATTCATGTAAGTATTCAACAGACATTTTAACCTCAACTTACTCAAAGCATCTACATCTATCCTGTCTCTCATGGCACTCCAGGTAGGCTTGTGATGCTTGCATTTCCTCTATTACATTTAACACTGTTTACACAATCATTCTTCATCTCTTACTTACCCTCAGCACCTGATAAAACATTGATTCCTGGAAATTTTCATCCATAGAGTAACTCAAATACATCTCCTTTTCTACTCACTGCTATCACTGTCATCATTCAGACCCTAACATATTTCACAAGCAATGATCTCTAACTAGTGACACAGACTTTAGTTACTGAGTTATCTCAAAATTCCTCAGCATAAGGTATAAGATCTTTAAGTGTCTATCTTACTGTGTTATCCCTACTTTGTTTTTTAAAAAATTAATGCCTGAATAAAATAATTAAGAAAAGTATAAGGTAAATTTACACAGTTCTCCATGACTTTAGTAAAATGCTATGTATTGGCTCTTGGGCGAGGCTGCCTTTGTTTTTAATTCATCTCCTCTACATTAATTCTGCGATATTGTGTAAGTTACGTGATTATTCTAAGCCATGGTTTCCCAACAGGTAAAACTGGCATAATAATATAATTACATCATACAGTTATTTTCAGGATTTAATGAAATATCCATTTAAATTGCTTAGAAGAGTCAACAAGAAGAAAGCGCTGAATAAAGGTCAGCTCTCATCATTTTCACTCTTTGATTAGGTAGACTTCTTGGCCTTCCTAATTTCTAGTCATACTTAAAAGCTCAGATAGGTATTAGTTTCACAAAGACTAAAAAAACATTCTAAATCTATTATAATACCTGCAACATTGTATTAAAATAGAACTCTTTACGAATATGTCCACCCCATTGAAGGAGCACAGAGTAAATCTACTTTATCTCCCTCTCTCACTCAGGACAGTGCCTAGAAAATTGTGGCTTTCTAACTGAATGTTTCCTGCACAAAACTGACATGATTTTCTACTCCCAATCCTCACAGCTTGTAGATAAAAATAGAGCCTTGAGAGAATCACCAACAATTGGAAGTTCTATTCTCTTCAAAAGTTCCAGCCTTTTTCATGTTGTTTTGAAATAGAAGGTATTTTCTTTTTCTCTGAAAAAAAAGTGCCTTGAGATATTTTGTGGTATTCGCCACTTTCCTCTATCCATCTGTATCATTATCTGGTGGCATTTTCAGTTACCACAGTTTCCCCAAAAAGCCGATATGTTTCTGAAAACAATATTGCTGTAGATAAATTCTAGAATCCAAACTGAGGTTTTTTTTTTATATTTGATACAGAGAATACTGATATTTCTTTAAAAAATGATAATACTTTATCTCCTTGTCTCTCCAAGTAAGTGACATACAAGCTGAATGATATCCTTACTGCCTTTAACATGTGGCTGGTATAGTTAGCTGTTGCCTGATATCAGCAGAGTTGATGCATATATCAGAGTTTTGTGTCCCATTTCTACACTATTGTTGATGCTTTGAACTCATGGTATAGAATTTCTAAAACAATTTTTTTCAATACTATGTGTGTGTGTGTGTGTGTGTGAGAGAGAGAGAGAGAGAGAGAGAGAGAGAGAGAGAGAG
>NW_006297660.1:824536-846043 GCF_000327345.1 Myotis davidii
GAGAGAGAGATTTCGACCCATGTGTCATTTACCACATTGTGAATTATTGGTGATTGAGCAGAAAATGATGCAAAAATATTTATAACTTCCCCTAAACCCATGTCTATGTTTAGCTATAAATAGAATAGCAAGAAATTAGTGATATGATTATTCTACAAATTCTAGAAAGAAACCATGATCTTTGTCAATATATAGGACACAGAAGTAAAAAGCAATATTTGTACTGAATTAACTGATAATATATTCTGGAAGGAAACAGATGATAGATGTATAAAATGTAGAATTAACAATTTAACATTGCCTATGATGAGAACTAAAACAATGAGAGCAGTAAGTGCTATACAACTTGAGAAGAGAAAAATTTCTGAAGACCGTATATAAGTGATAGTAGGTAGTATGAGTATGATATTTTGCATTCATAAGCACAGGGGGAAAATATAGTGTGGTTATATTGAGCTGATAAATGAATAGTATTTTACTCTGAGCAGTGAAGTGCATTGCAAAAAAAGGTCCCAATTATCATAAATCAGACACATCCACATTTGACTGAGGGGAGAGATTATCTGTAGTTTCAAAGAAATATATATGTTTCTAGTTAACAATCATATCATTTTAAATATTTTTGGGGAAAGGTCAGAATAAGTCACAATTCACCAAGTATAACAACTTTTATACATATTCAAATAAACTTCAATGGGAAGTGTTTCCAACTCATTCTAATTCTATATGTTTTCCATTTGCAAATAGATTTGAGCTCTTTCAGCCTTGACTTGAATTGTAGATAAAACAGCTTTGTGCGACATAGAATAAAGAGCTTTTAAGAGGTTTAGAACATTTTCAGATAGAAAATATCTCATGCAAAACACTGTGATGAGATAAGTGTAAAGAATTCAGAGCCATATGGATTAATTTCCCTTTAAAATACAAATTGAATATAAAATTATGACAAAAACTATTTGGGAGAATAAATGTAAAGATTACAAAATATTAAAAAAGTATTTTTAAATATTATCTACAGATTGTTTTTAATTAAAAATATAACATAAATTTAAATTGACTCAACTCAATAGATATTTTGTTTTATAAACTTGGTCTCAGTCAAATGATCACTTCTTTTTTATGGCATAAATGTTTCTTAAATTAAATAATTAAAAATAATTCTTTAAATAAATGTTATTGCCTACAATTTGCATAAAAATTTTTCACAAATCTTGGTTATTTTCCATTATGTAGGTACAAAGATTAAGTGAGGATTGAATAGATTAAAACACATATTGAAAGCAGAATGCTAAGATGGTTAATAGAGGCCTAGTGGCAGAACATTCCACCTTGCTCTCTTTACTATTTCTTCTTTTGTATATGCTCAGCGCCTCCTTAAAATATGCCCCTCCACTCTATCTAAAATATATTAAAAGTCTGTAATATAAGGGAAAATGTATTCTCCACTAACCAGAAGCACTACTCAGTTATATTCAAGTGAGTGTACTTTATCAACCCTATCCACCACAAACAAATAAGAGTAAAACATAGTTGTCTATACTTCTGTTTCTCCTTATTCCAATCCAATTGTACTTCTGCACCATAATCTAAATGTAGGCTTAAAAATATCTTCAAAAACAAATTACACAAATTGATTTACAAGTGTATTTACTATTACTGGCCATGTTTTTGTCTTAAAATGCTCTCATCTGCACCTATCTCAGAGTATTACTATTCCTTTAGTTCTTATTATTTCTTCCATTTTCTACAATGCTTTTCAGCAGCAAATCTCATTCATGTCATATCTTCAAAAGTCATCTATATAATATGATTGCTAATCAATGTTTCTTGATTAGACTTTATTCTTGAGATTTATTCATATAACCAATTTATAATTAACATACACATTTTGATAGCTCCAGTGCCATCTTGAAATAAAAATTACTAAAACTAAATTCTGATCTTCACATTAAGAAAAGGAAGCACTTGATGCATATATTATTTCCTTTTTAACCCAACACTGGGCATTGAATCTGACAATATTTTCATATAGCAATTATTACTTGTTTAACTTTATGTAATTCATAATTTGACTTTTTACTATTAATTGTTAAATATCTATGTTTTTAGACATATACTGTGTTGTATACTTAAATATTTGTGTACACCTTATGTTAACTGTTGTTACCACAAAATGAAAAATAAACAAAAACACAGGAAGGATAGGAAGCAACTTTTGGAGGTGATATGTGAGTTTACAGTATTGATAGTGATGATGGTTTCAAGGGTGTATACTGATCTTCAGACATATAAAGTTGTAGATATTAAATATCTACAGCTTTTTATGTGTCAACTATACCTCAACAAGCCAGTTTAAAAGAAAGTTATCTTTAGTTTTAGCTTACTGTGCCCAGTTGTGAGAGGTATATTCTAAATAATCTTTGAATGAAATTTGAAGACATCTGGTCAATGTGGGTGTTGCTCCTCTAAGTCTATGAAACATTATTGTTATGTATCTTCCATTCGTCTATATTTCAAACAAGATTTTTTGTTGCAATGTTTACCACTGTTTGTTGGTTGTTTAGGATAATGCCTTGTCCTTTTAGTCCTTGATCTCCACATCAAGAGAAGCTGTGCATGTACCTGATATAGATCACACATTCCTGGGCTATAATGCTAATGGGTGGGAGATGGGATAATTTGGGGTTTCTGGAATAGGGGTAAGAGGACTTTGCAATGTGGGAGAAGCATGAATAATTTCAGGTGAGATGTGACTATGGTATATTAAAATCGCCAAATCACCCCTCCATCATCACACCATTTGCCTTATAAATTTGCTATGCCTTTTCACTTGGGCCCTGGCCTGGTCCTGTGGCCTGTTTGGGGACAGACTATTGGCCAGATGTGATGGAAGCACAAGCCTATAAAGGGATTGCACATTTTGGCTAGTGCTACTAGTCTCTGCTATTATTTTGAGAGCGGCATTCCCAAGGTATCCCAGTGGTCCCAGGAAGGGGGAAAAGAGACACATAGAATATAACTGAGTTATCACGGTTGTCTGAGCCACCATCATCCTAGATTTGTTGTCAGCCAGCTAATTCCTAGATTTGATCAAACTCACTCATCAGCAGAGCCACCTAGCTGCCCCCCCTAGACATACTCATATTATACGCTTCTTTTCTTTTTTTAATATATATGTTTTATTGATTTCAGAAAGAAAGGGAGAGGGAAAGAAAGATAGAAACACTAATGATGAGAGAGAATCATTGACTGGTTGCCTCCTGGACACCCCACAATGGGGATCGAGCCCACAACCCAGGCAAGTGCCCTGATCAGGAATGGAGTCGTGACCTCCTGGTTCATAGGTCAACCCTCAACCACTGAGCCACCACAGCCAGGCTATGCTTATTTTCTTAAGCAACTGAGGTATTGACAATATTTTAGTTTTGTTTTGTTTTGTTTTGTTAATCCTCACGTGTAGATATTTATTTCATTGATTCTTAGAGAAAGTGAAAGGGAGGAGTTATGGAAAAAGGGAGAGAGAAAGAGAGAGAGAGAGAGATAGATAGATAGATAAATAGATAGGTAGATAGATAGATAGATAGATAGATAGATAGATAGATAGATAGATAAATAGATAGATAGATAGATAATAACTATATCATTTAGATAGTAGTTGTAATTTCCAAGTATGTTTATAAAATTTTTTTCTGATGGTATTTACCAGAATTAACCTTTGTGATTTTAATATCATACCATAAAAATACTTTACCTTTTCTGATATGGCCTCCCTTCATTTCCAGGCAATTGACCTTTATTTGTGTACTCATGCATGAGATATGGACCTTATTTCTTTTTAGTTTTTTTTTTTTTTTAATATATTTTATTGCACTTATCACATAGTAATAAAAGTCTATGTATATCCTCATTCTCATTATCAGTTAATGCAGTCATGTCTATGCAATGACTAGTTCCGATATGGCCTTCCTTCATTTCCAGCCAATTAACCTTTATTTGTGTACTCATGCATGAGATACGGACCTTATTTCTTTTTAGTTTTATGTGCATTATATTAGTGAAAATTCTGTAGTCTATGCTTAAGATATAAAACATAGTTTTTTTGTTTTCATTTCATTAATGAATATTGTTATTATTTCCTACTTTCTCATAAAATTAGAGCATGGATTTGTAGCATATTTATTGCATATTTTCTGTAAATAAAGCCCTACACTAAGCATATATACAATGAAGAATGTTGTCTGTGCTATTATAATCTTATATTTTCTGCTTCTGTTTTAACCACAGAGTTCATTAATATTGTTTCATGGAAAGTCCTGGGATTCCTTTATTTCTGAGCCCTTTTTTATCCAGGCACTTTATCCAACTGATGCAGGCCAAGTTAACAATTTGTTTGCCATCAGAATGTCCAGGGGAGAAGCAGACATCAGAATATTCACAAAAGCACTCACACTTCAGGGATCTTTGTCAAGTTCTGAAATCCCTCCCAAAGTGCTATCCCAAGGTGGAATGGCTAGTTCCTGGAACTCGCCACACAATAAGTAGTAGAGAGGGTCACGCAACAAGTAGCATTATAGAAAGGGGCACCAGTGACCCCATCTTCGGACACTATAAATCTGTGCTGGTCGGTTTTTTGAGCAGAGCTAGATGCTATGCACAACATCCCACCAAAATAACAACCATGAGTCTAATGATTCTGTCTCTCTCTTCCCCCTCGTGAGCTTTCTGCTTATACAGAAAGACAGGAGAGGAAAACGTTAAGACTTATGGGTTGCAGTGCAACTTATCAATTTGTAAATCTGATTGATAGGAAGTGTCTAGAACTGTTTGAGGCCTATTTTACAGAGGGAGGTGTACCTTCTGTTCTCAGTTTAGTATTGTACTTGGCAATTTGGGGACAATAAGAAAATGTGTTTATCACGCATGATTATGTAAAAAACTGAAATTTCATGCCATGTTTATTGTGAAAATTAAATAAATATTGTGTTATTAGGGTTATGTTTGCTTTAGTTTATTAAATACAAACTAAGAAACCCAACTTAAAAATGGGATAAGATCAGGTGTTAAAGTGAAATAAAATATGAATTATAGAGACAGCATATTAGTTTTCTATCGCTGCTGTTACAAATTTAGTGCTTTTAAGCCATACAAATGTAATGGCTTACAGTTTTGCAGGTCAGAAGTCAAACACGGTCTCACTTGGCTAAAATCAATGAGCAGGCAGGGTTGCATACCCTTTGGAGGGGTCTATGAGAGAATATATATATATTTTTTTGCCTTTTCTAGCTTCTTGAGGTCACCACACTCCTTGGCTTCTGACCCTTCCATCATTTTTTTAAAAATATATATTTTATTGATTTTTCACAGAGAGGAAGGGAGAGGGATAGAGTTAGAAACATCGTTGAGAGAGAAACATCGATCAGCTGTCTCCTGCACACCTCCTACTGGGGAGGTGCCCGCAACCAAGGTACATGCCCTTGGCCGGAATAGAACCTGGGACTTTTCAGTCGGCAGGCCGACGCTCTGTCCACTGAGTCAAACCGGTTAGGGCCCCTTCCATAATTTTTAAAGACAGCTGTTAATAGGTTAATAAGCCTAACATTTAATTCCATAACACCTCCCTCTGTCCCCGGTGTGAATGGTTTTCTGCTTTCAAAATTTCATTTGGTTAAGTTGTGCCACTTCGGTAAACCAGGATAATCTCCCCATCTCCACCTCAATCTTTATTTCAATCTCAATTCTATTCACCAAGTCTCTTTTGATCTGTAAGGTAACATATTCACAAGTTCTGGGAATTAAGACAATGATATTTTGGGAGGACATTATTCTATCTATCCCAGACTGTTAAAAGAAGCACTGGTTTTTCACTCATGACTTTAAAATACATTACAGAACTTCAAAAAAAAACAATAGAGACAAGAACAGGATCATTCCCAGACCTCATGATCTTCAGTGGGGAACCTTTACATGTTCATTTTGAATATTTCTGAGCATCTGATAATTGGCAAGCATGCGTATAAAAAAAACCCACATGGTGATATATAAACTACAACAATATGTAAAAACACCTAATAGATAAATCACACTGGAGCAGTAATTATCCACTGGGACAGGAATACCTGATTTTTTAAATATATTAAAATAAGATATATTTGCAGGGGAAATTTTATGTTAAACTAAAATGAGTATTTAAAATTAGAATATGTATGCCCTGGCCCGGTCACTCAGTTGGTTGGAGCGTCATCTTATACACCAAAAGTCTATTTAAGTTACGAGTTCAACCCCTGGTCAGGATGCATGCAAGGGCAATCAATAGATGTTTCTATCTCATATCTCTCATCTCTCTCTCTCTCTCTCTCTCTCTCTCTCTCTCTCTCTCTCTCTCTCCTTTCCGGTCTAAAAAGTCAGTAAAAATATATCCTTGGGTAAGAATTTTAAAAATAAGTAAATAAAAGAATGTGTTCATAAATATCATGTAACTAGGCAAAAGATTGTGGAAAAATAAGTTTTCCTAAATATTAAATAGTTCTGCGTGTGATATTTGATGGTCCTTTTAAACACTTCAGAGGATATGTTATTGGTAATATGTTAGCATATTTAATAAAAAAATTAGTGTAGCTTAGGCATATTAATATTCCGCTCCAACAGACACCTTGGAGTGAGCTTTATTGCTTCAACTGTGGAAAGGTCACACATTTATAGCTTATTATCATGTTTTAAAAATAATTACATTTTCCTTGTCAGTTGGGGAAATAGAAAGATAAGATCTGTAATACATGCAATTAAATTTAACCTTAATGGAATATTAGTGATCTGGGATTTACATTCAACATTTATATATTCTGTCTATAGATATTTATATAATTTATTCAGTACAGAAAAAAGATGGTGAGTCATTTCCTGAGTTTGAGACATTAATTATCATATTTTTTTCAAATAGCCCCAAATGTCACCTCTTACATGACACAGAAAATGGGAATTTATTATTCTTCAGTTTCACCTTTATATTATTAACTGATACCAAACCCTCTCCCCATTTACAGCTATTTACAATATATCTCGTAATTGCAACATGTTTTTGTTTTGTTATTTCCTGGATGAGGCACATGAGCTAGAAGGAAAGCAAAATTTGAATAGAGTCCATGACTGCTGCCTTAGTGTAATTGTACTTGACCTGCTTAAATCTCATTTCCATTTATTAAGTGTATCTTCTTAAGAAAGATAAAATTCTCAAGCTCAAAACTCTTAGCCACTCATATCTCCAGCTAAATCCTTAGAGAAAGTCAGTCCATCAGAAATGTTCCCTGCTCACTTGGGTATGATTAGCCCAGTCACAACCGCAAGAATAGTTCTTGGTTAGTTTAAGAAAACCAGTACTATATGCAATGTTTATGGTTCAATATTACCCAAGTGATCAAACATCTTCACAAAAGAAGCAAACACAGCTTTTATGTAAAAATTATCACAAGAGTTTTCTCCCTCTGCCCTGGCCCTGAGTAATGAAAATATACTGCTGAGTATGGCTGTTGGTGTTTTTACAACCTTAGAATGAAGCCTAGATTTAGATAGGGTTGAGAAAAGAAATTCACCAGGAAACACAGCCAGTGCCATAAAAAAAACCTATGTCAGGAGCTCACCCAACCTCCCAACTATTAAAACTATTACTTTGAAGCTGTCAACATACTGCCTCTCATTTAAAACAGCTAGAGTTTTCCATTTCTTAAAAAGCCCTTGGATATGGATTAAGGTGAAAAGATGTTATCAGAAAGACCTTTGTTGTTTTATTTTTTCAAGAGACTAAAAAAGGTAATGTTTTCTAAGAGAGGATTGATTTTTTGAAGGAAAACGTAAATTTAGTGTATACTTGCTGATTTAAGGTACCTTTGAAATACACAAGTAGGTTTGTCAATCATGTCATTGATCAGACACTCAAATGAGAAGGCTAGAAAACATAGAGCCCATAAATAACAAGTGTTGTGGTTTTTTAAAGAAGAAATCACAGATGGATACAAAGAAGGGTTTTGACTGAACAATGTAGAATTATAGTAATTTGTAAAGAAAAAGGAGATAATGAGCCTGAAAAGAAAACTACTGGGAAGTAGCTAAAGAACTTCATGGAAAAGCAAGAAAGTATAATATCACAAAGAAAAAAAATATTTAAAGAAGGAAAAATAGTACAATGTTCCCAAATTCTGTTGCTCACTCAAGTAAAATGTGAATTGAACTTTTTGAGTGATTTAGAGAAATCCGTCATTATTTCCCTTAAAAAAAAACTGTTTCCATGACTAAGATATGGAGTCACAAGAGAGACAAAGGAGTTTGAAATTTAGTAGAAAATGAGGACATAGACACAACATAGGTGTGGCTGGTAAGGAGAACATGCTGAGGTTATAAGGTATGTGAGAATTTAAAGAAGTTGTTTTTGTTTGTATGTTTTTTATATTTTTTTTTATTTTTAATAAATGACAATTTTCGAGTACTTTTAGATTTTCAGAAATTTTGATCTAAAAGTATAGAGTTCCCATATACTCCCTCTCCCCCAACACAGTTTCCTTTATTATTAACATCTTAGGTGAGTGTGATACACTTGTTGAGATTGTGAAGCAGATATTGATGCTTTTTTTATTAACAAAAGGGCATGGTTTATTCTTTGTGTTATACAGGCCTATGGTTTTTATTAAATGCAGAATGCCATGAATACACCATTATACTATCATGCAGCATGGTTCCACTGCTTTAAAAATACTCTGTGCTCCACTTTTTTTTTCTCTCCACTCACCCACTCTCCCTGTCAATCACTCCCAATAATAGATTTGCCTTTTCCACAATGTTCTATAGTTGGAATCAAATAGTCTACAGCCTTTTCACCTTGACTTCTTTCACTTCTTTCAAACCATGGCTTTTCATGGTTTGAAAGATCAAATTTTTAAATTATTGAATAACCTTCCAGTGTATGTCCATTCACCTATTGGATTTATTGTTTTAGGTAAGCATACTTATATGTGTTTAGTGGAAATAATTCAGAGAAGAAACTATTGAAAGTACTAAATATCCAAAGGGCAGTCAATAGATTACTGTTTCATATAAGATAGAGAAATTTTCATTAAATTGAAGAAGATACACCGTTTCTGTTAAAAAACCAAGGGAAGGCCCTGCTGACATGGCTCAGTGGTTGAGCATCCATCTATAAACCATGAGGTCACGGTTCCATTCCAGGTCAGGGCACATGTCCAGGTTGTGAACTCGATCCCCAATAGGGGGTGTGCAGGAAGCAGCTGCCAATGATGCTCTCTCACCACTGATGTTTCTATCTCTTCCTCCCTCTCCCTTTCTCTCTAAAATCAGTAAAAAATATGTATTTAAGAACAACAACAGGGGAACGAAAGACGAGGACAGACATATGAAAATTGTAAATCCAAGGATGGAATTTGAGAGTTCTTGTCTAACTGAGTAAAACTAAGCTTTTATTTGAATCCGAGAATGAGTTTATCAGCTAATAAGAAAGATCAATGAAGAAGAATGTTTGGAACATATAAGTACCAGTGTTGGAGAGTAGTTTGAGGTATTTCCATTCATATAAAATTGAATGCATGACTAAGAAGGCAATATATTTACCCTACTTGAAGCTTTTATATAAGGTGATTCTATTGTTTGAGAAATAATTTTGACCTTTTGTTGCGTGTGCTGATCGTACAGCATTGAATGAAAGAACCCCAATCCTATAACTTTACAAAGCTTACATTTTCCAGAGAAATATAATAAATACACACACAAAGAAACACACACACACACACACAGGCGCACAAAACAAATAAACAAAAAAAAAACTAAGAAAACATGTTCAAATATGATTTGTGCGATGTGAAAAAAATAAATCAGAAATAACAATAAGGGTGTGTGAAGTGTTCAGTTTTAGTTAGGTTTTCAGTAATGGATTTACTATGATGGTGATGTTTTACTGAGTACGTGCAGGTGATGAGGAAGTGTGACTTGTGGGTAACTGGGTGAGGCGTATCCAAGTGGACAAAACAAGATATACAAAGGCCCAGCTAGAGGTCCATGTTATGTTGCTAGAAACAGCAAGGAGGAAGTGTGGCTGAAGCCCTGTAAGAATTAGAGAAATTAACAGAGAAGTACCAGAGAGATTAGCAGAAACGTACAAGTCCAAATGTGGAAATGATTTGCCTTAATCAGTATTTTCAGCAATAATGTTTCATATCAACATTTATTATGAGACTATTTTAGTTCTATTTTGAATTATGTAAAAATGGTTTGGAATAACATAAATGGCTGTAAGAAAATAATCCTGGACTTTTAGGACAGAGGGCTGAGAAAGTGCTGGCCCCATGTAGCTCTTTTGGTAGTCTGTCATTTGAAATGTTAAAATCCAAATTGTCTTGTAAATAGCACCCTTTTATTAATAGTATCAGTAATGGAGAATGCCACAGGTGGCCTTTCTTGTGGAAGACAAGTAGATCTTGGCCCTGCAGAGCCACTCAGAGGGATCACCATGGGTCACTGTCCTGTAACAATGCTTACTTTGCACTCTTCTGGTTTGGCCATGGCTTTTTCATGTGCTTTTCTTCACACAGCTCGACTTCTTTGTTGCATGTAAACATATCATGTGGTGCACATTTTCTCTCCTGTTGCCCATGATTGAGAACAGATGTTCTATGCCTTAATAATTGTCTTCAGGAAATCTCCATGCCCTTTAATGGCACTCTGTACCTATTGTAATCAGGAGGATTAGCTCCATGCTTGGAGGCCCAGAAAGTATAGAATGACTCTTTATTGTACCTAGTCACATAGAATCCTTGGGCCTGCTGTTCCCTAATTAGCACTAATAAAGGTTTTCACTACAGGTATTAATGCCTTACTGAAAAAGGTAAAGACATTTGGCTTTTTTTTTTTTTTTGAATAGGCAAGCATTGAGCTACAGAAAGTAAAATAAAATTTTTGTTTTCATCACTCCGTTTTGTTTGTTTGCTTGTTTCATTCAAAATAAGCTAATTCTTAGTCTTTAATCATGTAATATAAAAAAAGTAAAACATGGGTTAGTCTCAACTTTGAGTCATCAAAGTTCAAAATATATTTTCATAATTTGTAATTATTTTAATTGCATCTAAAGAATAATAAGAATAAAATCATGAAGAATTTCTGCATGAGAAACTTCAATAAGAACACTGGATTGCTTTTTTTCCAAAGAATTGTGAATAAACTGATTTGGATAAAGTATGAGGAATTTGTTTATGGCTTGATCAAAACAATTACACTGAAAAAACTTTATTCAGACATAGAAGATAGACGTGGATTAATGCAAATGGCCTTGTTTTTGGTGTGTGTGTGTTTTCTCCTTTTTTTTTTTTTTGGCTTTCCAAAACTATAGCAAAGTCTGACTGAAGTGAACCTCAAAGCTTTTAATTTGATGCCCCCATTCTTGTTTCCAACATTAGTATAAGCAATGACAACTCTATGTATGAGTGTTTAGTATGTAATAGACAGTTGTAAGTGCTTTGTAACGGTCTCCTTTTCCTCTTGTAGCAACTCTAGACAGCAGCCAAGTTGGGAGTACAAAACCAATTCCTTAACTCCTAACCCAGTTAGAACTTAATTGGATGCGAGTAGGGCAATTTGCTTGCAGACCTCTGGATAACGTCTCAAATGAAGGAATTGTGACTTTTACTTTTAGGAAAATCTATATATTTCTCCTTGTTCATAATCTTAGATAAAAATTTTTCATTTTGTTACTAGTAAGTAGGATATAAACTGTATGCTTTTCATATATAGTTTTTATTATGTTTCCTTCTGTTCCTAGTGTGTTAGTTTTTTTGTGTGTGTTTTTTTAAAATATATTTTTATTGATTTTAGAGAGGAAGGAAGAAGGAGGGATAGAAACTTCAATGATGAAAGAGAATCATCGATCAGTTGCCTCCTGCATACCCACACCAGGGACCAAGCCAGCAACCCAGGCATGTACCCTGACCAAGAATCAAACTGGGACCTCCTGGTTCATAGGTTGATGCTCAACCACTGAGGCACAAACTGGTGGGGCCCTACTGTGTTTTTAATCATGAAATATTTCTATCCTGAAAGAGTATTCTTAAATGCATCTATTGAGATGATCATGTAGTTTCTATTCTTTATTCTCTTAATCTGGTATATCATATTATTGATTCTTATATGCTGAACTATTCTTGTATCCCAGTGATAAATCCCACTTGGTCATGGTTTATAAACCTCTTTAAAACCTCCTGGGACAGGCCCTTTCTGGATAATCTCCTTTTAGATTAACTTACTATGAAATGAATAAGGAACTGTATTACATCAGCAAAATCCATTTATCAAGTAAATTCAGCATACACATGGTTTCATCATATTTACTGGTTGCATCCTCACTCACTGAGGGGAAATTACAGGGCATGTACACCATCTGAGCCTTCTACCTGCCACACTCAGATACAACATTTTTTTGCTTAAAAATGTAAACATTTGTTGAATCAATTTCACTTTATATATTTTGCCAAGGTAATTGACTCCACTATTATAGTCATTTTGTGAGAATCAAAATTTTCATGTTTTATTTTTGTTTTGTTTTTAGTAGATGATAGCAACTAGGATTCCAACAGTGATTAAAAGATGTATATTTTCTTTAGAATCTAAGTTTTTGTAATGAAAATGGTGGGTTAATTCAAATCTGTAGTGTTGAAAAGAATAACCATTGTCCACATGTGGCTTTTTAGCTTTAAATCAATTAAAATTAAGTAGTATTAAAAATCAGTCCCCTGGTTGTATTAGCCACATTTTAACTACTTAGTAACTACGTATGTGGCAACTGACTATTGCATTGGGAAATGCAGATATAAGACATTTCCATCCTCAAGGAGAGTTCTATTGTGCAGCGCTGACTTAGACACATGGTTCTCATACTCAGAGTCACTTGAAAGATTTGTTAAACTGTATGCTAGGCCCCTCTCACAGTAGGACTTAGGTGAGGTGCATTTCTATGAAGTTCAAAGGTAAAATTGAAGTTGCTCCACTGGGGAGCACGTATTAAGAGCCACTAAATTAGAGGGATTGATTAATTTGCATACACTTACAAAACTATAACTGTGTTCTAAGGAATAGAATCATGCATCTAAACATGTTTTTTATAATAAAAACCCTGATAGCAGAAAAGACAATTGTTTTCAGTTAATAGTATTTTGCTGCTACCTGCAGGTAAAAAAGGGATATGAACTATTACAATGATTTCAATCTTTCAGACAAACTTAATATTATGGTCAGGAAAATGTGTTCAATAAATAAAATCAGTATGTAAGAAGTAGTTGTATCTCTTGTCAAAAATTTCCTGTGATGGAAGAGAATGTTAGAATAATAATAAACAATGGTCTTATTTAATTTTAATGTATTTTATATCTAATAGATGAGATAAGGACCTAAAATATTTATTCAAATTCAATACCTAGTTTAGGGACAGAAACTATAATAGCTAGTATCATGCCCACCCCCATTTTAATTATATTCTACTTAAAATGAATTTGTCTTTATATAAGATAGCAATTGAATGAAAAAATGTCAAAAATATTTTATTAAAAGGGTTTTATAAAAGTACCAGCTATCAGTGTCTCAACAGTACCTTGAGAGAAAGTCTGAAAATACCCTTCTGAATTTTAAAATCTAAATGCTAACATACAAGCATTAGTTGTCCACATAATTTCATTTATTTTAGTGCTAACTCTAGAATATGGCCTTTTTTGGATATAGGGTCTTTGTAGATGGTAAAGTTAATTAAAATGAGGAAATTGGGGTGGTATGACTGGTATCCTTAGAAAAGAGGAAACTTGGAAGGGAAACTAAGATGGCGGCAGAGATAAACACCGGGAAATTAATGGCTAACATACAAGCATTAGTTGTCCACATAATTTCATTTATTTTAGTGCTAACTCTAGAATATGGCCTTTTTTGGATATAGGGTCTTTGTAGATGGTAAAGTTAATTAAAATGAGGAAATTGGGGTGGTATGACTGGTATCCTTAGAAAAGAGGAAACTTGGACACAAAGATAGACATGTGCAGAGGAAGACCATATGAAAACATAAGAAGGGCACCATCTACAAGCCAAGGAACGCCTGAGACTACAGGAACAAGGGAAAAAGCATGGAACAAGTGATCTCTCGCAGATCTCAGAAAGAACCAACTCTGCTTACTTCTTGATTTCAACTTCTAGCCTCCATAACTATGGGGTAATAAATTTCTGTTGCCACCCAGTTTATGGTTCTTTGTTACAGCAGACCCAAGAAACTAATACACTCATCTAGTCATTGTATTATTTGATAGATGTAAAAGTCCCTCTGGAAGAAGGGGGGACATACAAAAAAGCACTGGAAAGTCATATGATATATAGACTCATTCTCAAGGTGAAGAAGGGCATAGCGGAGCTAAGCATGCTCAATTATGCATTCAAAATGTGATTCAAATAGTCACTGCCAAGCCTCATGGCAAAGTGAAAAGAATGAGTGGAAGAAATATGCTTAGGAAGCCAAAATCATCTTCACATAAACTAACAGTTCTCCTATAACACCAAAAAATCCATGAGAAATACTCTTGCTTAGTTCAAAAATTCCAGTAGACAAATATCAGCCCAATGTTACTGGACTATCTGCAACCTTAATCACTATAAAATATTCCCTCTCATAATTTATTTCCAGATATCTTGCCCAATCATTTTTCTGATCCCTCTCTCACCTTGTACTTAGTCTCTTGGAAAGACAACTCTCTTTAGGTATACTATGGCCTAAGATGCTCACATCATCTATATATACCCAGTATGCTTTGTGGATGATCTCATTGGCTCTCTTGAGCTATGTAAGCACAGATAATTCTCAAATTAATATATGAGGTAAAGATGGCTTGAAAGAGCGCACAAACAACTTTGCTGCTGACATTTGATCTTTCCTCCTTATATCTACAGCAGGTACCTCAAACTCCATCTTCTCAAATTGGATTATTATATTTCCCCCTAAATATTGTTCTTTTCTATGTTCCCTAACTCATGTTAGGGCACAATCATCTATGTGCTGAGGACCAAAATCTGAGTGTCATTCTCCTTTTCCTGTACCCACCATAGCCATCAAGTCATAAATTGCCAATGGATCTTAGTAACTCCTTAAATAGATTCTTCATTGATTCATTCCCCCATACTGCTTCCTTTCATTAAAATTTCTGTATGGATGCCGAAACCGGTTTGGCTCAGTGGATAGAGCGTCGGCTTGCAGACTGAAGGGTCCCAGGTTCGATTCCGGTCAAGGGCATGTACCTGGGTTGCAGGCACATCCCCCGTGGGAGATGTGCAGGAGGCAGCTGATCGATGTTCCTCTCTCATCGATGTTTCTAACTCTCTATCTCTCTCCCTTCCTCTCTGTAAAAAATCAATAAAATATATTTTTAAAAAAATTTCTGTATGGATATTTCATACCCATAAGTATGTAATTGTGTTTGGAGATATATAATTTCTAATTAAAATCCAAAAATATATATTTGTATTTAAATTTACTCTAATTTATCTTTCCTTTGAGCCTATAAGAGGCTAGCCTCTGCTCTAAAACCTCCTCTGTAATTTTTTTTAAAAAATTTGCTCTTATATAAAGAAATACTAACTTGAGACAGAATCTGCAATCCAGAGAAACTTTGCACACAGACATTTACACCTAAGTCAGGAAAATGAGTGGCTATGTCACCAAATCAGATGCTAATCACCCTCATCATAAGAATTAAGGTCAAGCTTTATATTTTTAACAACTTCATCAGCTTTTCTTTTTCCCCAACTTTGTTGAAATATGATTACCATATAACATTGTGTAATTTTAAGGTGTATATCCTGTTGATTGCATACATTTATACATTGCACTGTGATGACCAGGTTAGTATCACCTCCATCTCATCACATTATTGCCATCTCATTTATGTGGTGAGAGCCTTTAAGAACAACTCTCAGAGAACTTTCAAGCATAACACAATATTGTTATCTATGATCACAATGTGTGCAATAGACCCTCAGAACCTGCATCTTCCTACTGAAAGTTTGTAGTTTTAGAGACATCTCCTCATTACCCCCACTTCCCAGCCCCAAATAATGACCAATATATTCTCTGTTTCCCTGAGTTTGGGTTCTTTAAATTCCATATATACGTGAGATTATACATATGTATCTTTCACCGTTTGCACTGTTCAACCCAGTCAGAGCTGAAGGGAAGTTGGAAGGTTGGGTTGAGCTAAGGTTTACTATTTTAATCAAGATAGATGCAGGGACGCTCATATCATTGAGCGCATTAGGAGGAAGTGCTTACAGAAGATTGTACTGTCTAGCCTGAGGAGGAAATAAACTGATGGCATCAGAGAGCTAGCGGGTTGAAGAAAGGTGAACATGAGGGTCCCGCCATCCAAGCACAGAAGAAGGTCAAAGAGTATTTGCTAGGGAAATGACAGAGTTGATAAAAATAACATATTTTAATAATTATATTCCTGGGGTTACCTGTCTTGGTAATCTTTGTATCTTGGTTCTTTTTATTAATTTCCCTAGCTTTTTTCACATTCTCTCTGAGCTAAAACAAACAAACAAACAAACAACTTGAGCATCATACATTTACTCTCAATATTGGCAAATGTAAAATTAAATCACTGGAATTATATTTCAGTTGAAAGCATAATGATATTACAAGGAACACAATATCTTTGAATACTTTCTTCGTGTTAAGCCTAATTGTCTGTGAGATAAAGAAACGGTAAAATAACTTTCCTCTAGTTATTGGAGTTTGGAGTAATCATTCATTGAAGATTGCACTTTAGAATTAGATCATTGACTCTAGATGTTGATGTTGTGTCTATTTTCTGTGTTACTTTTCTGAGGAAGTGTTCTAGTTTACAATTTTTTTTTCTGCATCAGATATTTTATAAATTGCTAATGGCTATAAAGATATAAGGTTAATCAGATCAGAAATACATTCTTTTATGTGTTATAGGCAAAAGTATTTTTACTTGGGATTATAGTTCAATATTCAAAGCGATGTCTACAAAAATGCATGTAATTTATCCACACAATATTTAATTGCCATGTTTAAAATTAACAGCAAAAACTTCAAAATGTACAGCTTATACATATACTGTTTAATATCAGTTAGACCTCTGTTTAAGACAACAGACAGATAGCATCTTATAAAACAATTATGAGAATTCATATAATCCAGAAGATGGTGCTGTTTACATTTCTACTGCAAGTTGGAACTGCAGAGAAACAATTTATTTCCAATTCAGCCTTTGATGGGTTGTAAATTATTGAGCATACCTTTGCAATAAGAATAGTTAATGTAGCTTTGCTCTTGAGGATTTCACATTTACAAATAATTTGCATAACATTTCCACAGGAGATATTAGAAAATGTACTACTTCGCAAGCAATCGCACATTAATGGAAGCTGATCAGTTGCAGCTAGCCTCGTTATCTTCTGCCAGGAGCATTCTCAAATGTGAAAATACATATTAGATAAAAGGCCTATTTAATTTTTCGGTTACTTATATGGCTATTAAAATGCAACATGCGGACCATAAAAGTGGTGATGACCCTTATTTAATGGAATGTGAATTTATTCTTCTGAATAGTGAACAGTTTTATAGCAACTTTTGGGGACATGTTAATTATGTACTAGCTAGGCACAAAAGCTTTAGCCAGTTAGCATAAATAAATGAGATACATGGTACTTAATAAAATATTGGCCCTACTCCACTTCATCTGAAGTTTAATAATAGAATATGCACACGATCTTATAATTGCTTATATAGTACTTTGAGGAAGAGCTAGGAAGGTCCACCATGGACATTTAGCAAGACTGTCACTTGCAATGCTTGTGAAAGGCATGTTCTCAAAGGAAGTCATGGCCTCAAGAGAAAACAAATAATGGAAACAAACACAGCTTTTCCAATACCTTTAGCAGCAAGTTGACATCAAAGGGCTAGATAAAGGAGATCTAAAAATACATCAATGTTTCTAGCACAGACCAGACTTTAACTAAGCATTTTATTATAGAATAAATGTTATGATCTAGTGGGCTAACGTAGAAATATTTTTATTGAGAGTGGGGAAGTTTGCATGGTTTGAGTGAGCTACCCCTTTATCTATACTAATAAAAGGATAATATGCTAATTAGACTGGGAGACCTACCGGATGTTCTTCTGGACAAAGCCATGGTGACGGGGCCAAGGTAGAGGTGGTTAGAGGACAAAAGGGGAGGACAGTTGTGGGTGATCAAGCTGGTGGGGAGAGGGGCCGCTGGGGATAAGCAGACCAGCAGGGGGGCCAATTGGGGGCAAGTAGGCCATCAGTGGGGGTCAGTTGGAGGTGATCAGGACAGCAGGGGGGCCAGTTTGGAGTGAGCAGGCCAGCAGGGGGGCAGTTGGGGGAGAGCAGGCTGGCAGGGGAGGCAGTTGGGGGTGAGCAGGCCAGCAGGCAGAGTGATTAAGGGCAATCAGGCAGGCAGGCAGGCAGGCAGGTGAGCAGTTAGGAGCCAGCAGTCCCAGATTGCGAGAGGGATGTCCACCTGCCGATTTAGGGCTGATCCCTATAAACCAGCAGTAGGTTATCCTTCCAGGGGTCCCAGATTGGAGAGGGTGCAGGCCGGGCTGAGGAATACCCCCTACCCCGTGCATGAATTTCATGCACCAGGCCACTAGTCAATTATAAGATACTTACATAGATGATGTTTAAAGTAGATGAAAAGAAAAATCAATATAGACACATTATTTTGTTGTTAAACCCATCAGTAAATCAAATTTGGGGAAAAAAAACTGAAGTGTTAGTAATGGTTCTTTCTGGGGAGAGGAAATTTAGGTGCAGAAATGTGGTGTGGAGAATGATCAATTACTTTTGGATTTTGGAGGATTTTTTGTTTGGTTGGTTTATCACAACATACTTATTTTATAAGAGGTAAAAGGTGTTCCTGAGAAAATCACAACAGACTTCAAAGATTGGTCAGAAGAACATCTTTACCCAATCATTAGGGGAGCTTGTTTTTGTTTTTATTTTGTTTTGTAGTTGTATGTTATTTTTCAAGGAGCTTTCCCAGGCTTTTTTCCATCCAAGAGCTGCCGAATCAGACTCAAGTTTGGGCCTAAGGAATCTGGATCTTTTTGTTGTTGTTAATCCTCACCAGAGGCTATTTTTTCCATTGATTTTTAGGGGGAGTGGAAGAGAGAGGGAAAGACAGAGAGAAACATCGATGTGAGAGAAACACATGGGTTGGTTGCCTTCTGAATAAGCCCTGAGGAGGGCCTGGGTAGGGCCAGGGAGGAGCTTGAAACCAAGGTAAATGCCCTTGACCAGAATTGAACCTTGGATCCTTTGGTCCTCAGGCCCAAAGCTCTACCCACTGAGCAAAACTGGCTAGAGTGGGAGTTTGAATCATTGACAACCTTTTCAAGTAACTTTGATCCATAGCAGTTTGTGGACTCCCGCAAAGTCTGAATTGAAGAGTAGAAGAGGAGTCCTACCGTGACAGATTGAGAGAGATGCCAGTCTCAATAAACAAGGGGCAACAAATTATGTAAACAAGCAACATTATTGAATAAAACAACCAATTACATACAATATTTATGGATATGATCCCTTTAAAACTTAGATAATAATGGCTTTTAGTGGGACATGTCCTGTTACCAGATGACTTCGTTATTTTTTTTCTTTCCTTAATCACAGAAAGCTTAATGCAATAATTAGTTATCTCATTTAATTTTCCTAGATCCTTTTCCCAAAAAGTAGTTCTAAGACTAGAGTGAATATCTAAGCAATATAGTCGCAGCTGGTGTTCCTGATGACAGTAATGTAGGTTCATAGTAAGTGCTTCTGGGAATATAATTGGGCTTCTTCCCACTCTTTGATAAGGTCTTTGTTGAATGAATTTGCAGATGCTATGCCTTTTCTAGAATTTATAAATTAGAATTTCTTAGAGATATGTATATGTTACTTTGAAATGTTAGAATATTTTTAAAAAAAGTTCTTTTGAGCATAATAATATTCTTTTTCAATGGTTAAAAAGTATTTGCAGAAAGGAAATAATTTGAGGAAAAAGAAACAGTCTTAATCCTGTCAACTATTTTCTTCTTCAAACTATCTTTTATTTTATTGTCTATGTTATTTTATGTAACCAGGAGCTCACATGTTTTCAAACAAACACAAAGGTATTCTAGCAATTGCTGACAATATAGAAATGTTGCCAGAAATAATTGTATTAATTAAAGTACTAATTAAATCAGGCCTTACATCACTATTTCATGATATAATTCCTTACTATAATAACCCTTTCCTTACTTTGGATAGTTTGCACATAAATCCTGCATCAATGGATTTCTTTGTAGGCACTTGATATAATCTATAGAAGAGATAAAATTAGATTTTGGCTCTATTCTTAAATTTTATTTATAACTTTATAAACTTGTTTTGGAAAAATGGTTTGATTTAATTCTCTACATCATATACTTATTAGGAGCCATACTTTTTTTAATGTGACCTTTTGGAAGAAGGAGTTGAGAATCATATAATTGATTTTTATCTCTGGTATACTGATATTTTAATTTCCTACATATAAGGTATAACTTAATAACTACTTTCTATCTGCAAAAATTTCACTTCCTATTTTATATTTGACTTACTTTTACTGTGATATGACTATTAAATATGTATTTGTCCATCAGTTTTTAAGCATTGAGATACAAAAATGTAATAGCAATGATAAACACACACACAATGCTATCCATGGCGTTTGTGTGTGTGCCTGTGTGTGTCTATAAATCGGCAGGACCTCCTATACTACTATTCCACAAAAAGTCTTTTGAACAAATATTGTACTGATTTTATATTTTTATTTGTTTTTGATTTGGGGTCAGACTTTGAAGAGATGGTTTCAAGACTATAAAAAATGGAAAACTCGTGCTCCAAGATATTATTACAAATGCAACATAACAAGTACATTCAAGTGTTTCTTATTCTGAAACATTTCTTAACACTGGCCTGCTTTTTCTTCTTTATTGTATGCCTTATTTTTTCTTTTCAATTATTTAGAGTCTCCTAAGGACCACTTTCAGTATAAAATAGTAAAAATAGCAAGACATATATTTCTGAATGGATCATAGGGAACGATCTATTCAGAAATTTAAATGTATGTGGTCAACATAGAGGAAGATAAATGCACATATTCAATTACTCTTGTACCCAACAGTTTTCTGGTTATAGCCTGTTTTAACTTTCACATTTTCTCTCTGGAAGGAATGTGTGTGTGTGTATGTGTGTGTGTGTGTGTGTGTGTATTTCCTTTTATGTCTTTTTTTTCCCCTATCAACCTAGTGAGTATTTATTGTATTACTAGAGGCCCGGTGCACAAAAATTTGTGCACTCGGGGGGAGAGGGGTCCCTCAGCACGGCCTGTGCCCTCTCGCAGTCTGGGACCCTTCGGGAGATAACGACCTGCTGC
>NW_006297660.1:846740-860482 GCF_000327345.1 Myotis davidii
GTTTTTTTATTCTGGGCCAGCTTTAGTTTTGAGGCTTGGCTCCAGCTCTTAGGCCTCCGTGGCTGAAAGTAGGTTTCTGGCCTTTGCTTACAATGTTGCGAATCTACTGGCTGAAGTCCGGGGGTATTTGTTACAGAGTTTCTGAAACTGCTGGCTCAGAGGCCTGCAGCTGCAGTCGGGGAACGTTGGAGTCCTCCGTCACTGAAGCAAACAAGCCTCATGTTAGTTTCAAGCTGCCTGGCTGCCGGCCGTCATCTTGGCTGGCAGTTAATTTGCATATCTCGCTGATTAGCCAATGAAAAGGGTAGCGGTCGTACGCCAATTACCATGTTTCTCTTTTATTAGTGTAGATGTCTTCAGTGTTGGGCCCCTGACATTTAGGAGATGCTCACCATTAGCACAGGGCTCATCATTGTATCCGCCCAGTATTGTACCTGGACACAGACTACAACGTCAATACATTCTGGTAAATGGATGATGAGGTTGCAAGTTGGGATTGAACCCGTCTCTCTGGGAGAGTTTAGCCAACTTGGCACCCAGTCTACACTAGCGTGGGTGCCGCCTGATTATCACTTGGCACCAACCACAGTTTTCCCAGACACCAGCCGCGGGAGGCCACCCAGACCCTCCTGAGTGGACAGCACTGGTCCACAGTAGCCGGCGCCCCCTGCCACACGATCTGACCCCGATTTTCCCAGAAGTGTCCTCTGGAAGAACTGCAATAATAAATTAGAGATTAGGATGAGGTAATAAGTAGTCAATATACCCATAACTCTCCCAATATGCTCTCTTGATGTTCTCACCATCTTTTAATGTAGATAAACATGTGCACACGGTTATGCTAGGGTGAGGTGAGAGTAGGATACAGGTGTGACAACTCATCCCAGAGGTTTTTGAGCCTGAGTCTGAGATACAACCATTAAATTGGGCTTTGCAGAGAAGAAATCTAAGAGGATGAGGTCAGAGGAATGGGATGGAAAACAGACACACGGTGCAACTTCTTCACTAAGTTAGGCAACCTGCTCTCTGGAAAAGGACTGTTAAGCCAAGACTTTCTTCAAGACCGAGGCTGACCAGATTTAACTCTGGGGTCCTATAGAATGCTTTCTCTCTCAGTGATCAACCAGAGGCAAATGTGAGTGCTGTAACCTCAACAAGTGGTCTTAGTTGAATCTACCAGAAAAAAAAATGTGATTGAAACTCTCTACTTTAGGCCCTAAAAAAAAAGGGAGGAGAAGAGTGCAGATTGGTTTGGCTCAGTGGATAGAGCTTCGGCCTGGGGATTGAAGGGCCTGAGTTTTGAATGCAGCCAAGGACGAGAGAGAGAAAGAAGAAAGAAAAAAAGAAGGAGGGGAGGGTGGGAGGGAGGAAGAAACAGAGAGAGAAAGAAAGAAGAAAAATATCTTAAAATCTCATTTTAACTAGAGAATAAAGAGACATTAAAAAGGTTTGGTACCAGTCTCTCTGTTTTGGTGTCTTCAAATTTGCCTCATTATTCTTTTTATAATAAACATTACACCTAAACCACAAAGTAGAGTCACATTTCTTTTGAAATATCCTTAGTTCAGTTAGCAGATAATATGAGATAGAGAAATGTATGCCCAACCAGATCAATGACCAAGACTAAAATCCTCTATTACAGAAACAAAGCAGACAGTACTAGTCTCCATTGTTATAATCCCATTCATTTGTCTTTAATCCACCTGTTGTCTGCAACTGGACAAATTGGACATTTGAAGTAGAAAATGGAGGCAAATAACTCTGAGCTTGTCTGATTGTAAAATCGAAGTAGCAAGTCCACTTACTCTGCGCAGAAAAGAAAACCATTTATAACTTAATGAATGAGAGAAGTTGCAGAAGTCCCTGTTTTTAATGTCTAACAGTTATCTCATTCAAATCAGAGGCTTCTTCTTTCACAAGGATATAAATAAATAAATTCTGATAAACACTCAGGGTAGGTTTTCATTGTTTTTGCTTTTGTTGCTTATTACTTTATAACTTCTTTGTAAGGGTGGTGGCTTATCAATGAGCCAATATGATGTATTGTCTTCCACGAAACACACGCATACACATATGCCTACACATTATTATGGCTTGCTACCACTTTCTTCTTCTGCTTTCCTTTAAAACAAAAATGCCACAAGAGAGATACCATTACACAATGTATTTACCTTCACTCTGGCCATTCTCTGTTGAGCACTGAATCAGCCCTCAAGACTGATACTTTTATTATAAAGTTTATCAATGACTTCAATTCACCAAAGATAATTAACAATTCTCAATATTCATCTCTATCAACCTATGGAGTTGCCCATATTTTTTACACATTTATGTTTCCTGGATGCTGAAATAATACTCTCTTTACTTTTCTGGGTTCACTCTTTCAAATACCTTTTTTAGATCTTCTTAATTTTTCCAACTTTTTAATTTTAGAGCATCCCAGCAGTCAGTTCTTACAAGTGTTGTTTCCATCTATACTTATCTTCTAAGTTATCTTTTTTAGCATAATAATGATTATAGTAGTTTTCAACAAATTACCAAAAAATGGGTGTCTTAAAACAATATAAATCTATTCTCTTATAGTTCTAAAGGCCAAGGTCTGAAATCAAGGTGTTGACATGGCTGCATTACACTTTTTTTCTAGCTCCTGGAAATTGTCACCATTCCATGACTTGTGGCTGCATGACCCAACCTCTGCATCTATTGTCACCCCTCCTCTTTTTTTATATATGTTTGCTCTATGTGTGTCTCTTCTAAGTGCACTTCTCATTGGATTTCTGATCCACTTTGGTAATCCAGGATGGCCTCTTTATCTTAAGATCCTTAACTAAGTCCATCTGTAAAGACCCTTCTAAAAAATAAGCTATTTTTCACAGATCCTAGATGTTTCAGAGACCCCAGTGCATACATTTTTGAGGGTCATTGTTTGGCATATCTTAATGGTCTGTAGACAAATAAGTGTATGTGATTTACTCCAACATGTAATTTCCCAGCCCAGAATCTTTAATGAGATTTAGAGATAGTCTTCAGATACAGTACTTGGCTGATATCTCTATGTGTGAGGTATCTGAAGGAAAAAAACCCAAAAAACTAAAACACAAAACTTACTACCTAGCTTTATCTGGCAGTGTTTGCTTCAGAGAAGCAAACCAGAAGACATATAATAAGAGAGATATTGCAAGGAATTGTATTATACAGTCTTGGGTTGTGACAAAAGTACTTTCCAAATTATGTGGCAAGCTCAAGGGGCAGGCTGGAATTTCAGAGCACAAGATGAAGCTGCTGTTCAGAGGTAGAATTTCTTCATCAGGAGGACTTAGCTCTACTATCAAAATCTTACAATAGTCCCAACTGGTTTGGCTCAGTGGATAGAGTGTGGGACTTTGGCCTGAGGGGTCCCAGGTTCAATTCCAGTCAAGGACATGTACCTTGGTTGTAGGCACATCCCCACTAGGGGGTATGCAGGAGGCAGCTGATCAATGTTTCTCTCTCATCAATGTTTCTACCTCTCTATCCCTCTTCCTTCCGCTCTGTAAAAAATTAAATATATTAAAAGAAAAAGAACTTACAACTAATTGAGTTAGGCTCACCCAGATTATATAAGATATTGTCAATTCCTTAAAGTCAAATAATTATGAACTTTAACCACATCTTCAAAATAACTTCACAGCAACACCTAGAGTAGTGTTTAATTGAATAGTTTGTGCCTATAACCTAGCTCAATTAACACATCAAAGAAAGCATAACATTACCCCTCAATCTGTTCATTATTAAGTCTACCCAATCTCAGGTTTTAGAACTCTTTTTTTCTATTCCTTAGGCTATAAAAAAATGTATCATGCTTGACACTTGTCTTTTTCTCACATCACAAATCTTTCATTAGCAGAACATAATTCAGAGATGTTCAACTACTCAGCACCTCCATTAATACCTCTCAAGTCCAGGACACCATAATTGCTCTCTTAAATTATTTCTATGCCTTTATAAATGGTCTACCAGCTCTCATAGATTATACTATGCTCAGCAACTGTTATAATTATTTCCATTGATTTTTACCTTTTGGCTCAAGAATCTCTCCGAGTGTCCTGTTTTACTCAAATAAGACCTTTGAACTGAACTTCTGCCACTCTTCTTTCCAAACGAGCTAAATCTGAACTATATCATGTTAAAATGTTTTCTTCACCACATAATAATCTCTTACCTCATACTTTTTAATTTTTAAAATAAATATTTTCCTGACATTTTACATATAGAATTGCTAGCTCTATATCTCCAAGATCTACAATATAATCATAAGAACATTTACATATTTTATCCTAGTTAAACCTCCAATGTTGGACAAGTGTTGGTTCAAAATAAATACTTATCAAATAAATAAAATAATCAAACACCATACAAAGTCACATTCTGGGAAATACCCTCAGTGATGTAACCTCTTACACCATATTTGCCATGGTCTACTTAGACAGTAATACAATATAGCAAAAGTGCAGTATTCTCCCTTCAATACCATAAGCTTGTTTTATCACTAAAGTTCAACAGCTGAAATGTTTTTATACCTAGGGAATTTAATAACATTAATATTTCATCAGTGTTTAATATAAAACATAAGTCTGCCTCTTCTTGTATGCTTTATAGATATAATTTATAGTTAAGTAAGATAAAATGTATTCATGTTTTTATTAAAAACTATTAAGAAATGTTTGTTGATTTTTGACTTTCAATTTAAAATAAATCACACCATGAGAGATTAATTTAAATTTTTCTTTGAATATACAAGACATTTCAATATCTACAGTGACTTTAGACATTATGAAGATTTTAATACTTCTTTCTGCAATATGTTTTGCACCTTGGACATTTTTTAAGCAAGAAATTAAAATCAATAGGTGATTTGTATAACATTTAAACATATATCTGTAAGTAGAATATTAAAGTAGCATAACTTACTCTTTAAAAGTAAATTTAAAAGTAGGACCAAAGCTTCATTCACCCGTTCATCAAATCCACTGACTATACAAAATTCTGTTTACGGATAACCCTGTACACCACACTCCATGCATAGAGACAAGTGAAATGAATGATATAAGTACTATGGTAAACATCACATGATGTGTTGTGGTGAAAAACACAGGGTATAAGAAAGGTAAACTGTGCCAAATGTGTTGTTATTTTATGTAAAAGGATCAGGGAAGACTTCTCAGAAGTAGTGACATAAAGTAGGAATCTCAGGGAAGTGAGAGATTGGAACAACACTAATCTGGGTTCGAGAACAACAAGGAGATCAGTGTGACTGAAGGGAATATTCAAAGAGCAGTGGCAGGGAATGGACTCAGAGAAGTTGCGAGAGGCCATCTTGATCATGCTAGGACATGAAAACTATTTGCAGGTCTTGCATTTGACTTTGAAATGTGACCAAAAGCTACTGGGTGGTTTTGAGAACATAATGACTTGATTTCTCTAATGTCTTGAGAGGGAACTAGGTGCTGAGACGTAGGTATCCGATAGCAAGGGCAGAAGCAAGGAGACCTCTTAGACTATTGGTTTAGGGCAGGTTGAAGTGAAGTGGGTTCATAGGAGTCATTTATATGAGACAGAAGACAATATCATACTTCATACGATCACACCAGGACTTCTTTACACATTTTATATTTTCTGTAATTTGCAGTATTAAAATATGAGTATACTAAGTGTTAGACCAATTACATTTAATCACAATAGACTATATTTCAAAATTTATTAAACATCCACATTGATGTGGTTAATAATCCTTCTATTCACCATATATTACTAGGTTAATAACTCAAAATAACAGTTAAGATACACAATCAGGAACAATTTTAAATACTACTTTGTACTTTGTACAGGAACAGAATAGCATATTTATTATGACAGACTTCTTGGTGTAGAGTGAAATCACATTGCCACTGGATTTGCTGCTATAAATTATATTCATTATACTTTAAATGAATGCATCAAATGATTAGAGTGGCTACTGGAATGAATTGATAAATGTGTGAATTTGCCCACTATCACCAAATTTTCTCATTATGTTTAAGCACTTTAGAGATCTCTAAGAAGAGTATATTCTCTTGGAATCATAATTAGTTGGCTCTATTAAAGTTTACTTTGGTTTCTGAAAATACTAATATTGAATGAAAGAAATGTAGTACCACTCATATCCTTCCAGTATATGAAGTACTCCTTGAAAAAAAATATGGTTACAAGTTGCTTTAAAATATTTCAGTTAACAAAACACCACTAAAAATAACTGTGTAATTGCAGGAATGTTTTCTTTATGCCATGAGAGAATCAAACTACCCCTTAAAACTCTAATTTTTCTAATGGAGAGTGATTCATAAACAGAAAAAAATACAATCGTCTAAAACAAAATGCCTCATAAAAGAGATTTTGAATTAATGGAATCTACACTCTAAGGTTTTTAAACACATAATCTTTAAGAATAAATACAGGAAATTGAAAGTTTGTTATTACTAGTAATTGTAATAATTATAGTATCAATTATTAGAATGTTTATTAATAATGTATGTAGCAGGTATGATGCATGTGTGTATGCATGTACACCAAACAAACATGCTTAATTCTCACAGTAAGTATTTAATGAGGTTTTATTTTATTTTTATCTTAAGAGGAGAACATGGTTTAGTCCTGCAATTTGACCAATAAATACAAAAATAATAAATAGCAGCAGCCTTGGATTTGGGACAACTTTATCTGACTCCAGATTGCTTTCTCTGAATACTCTCTAAAATTTATTATACAAAAATTGGAAAGACATTCTGATTTTTTTTCTTTTTCTAAGGTCAAGTGTTTAATTGGTGACCCACCAGAGGGTATAAATTATCTATTTGTTAAAAAAGAACAAATCATTAAATTTTTATAAGTTGCAGTAAAAAAAAATACTTGTTCATAATGACTTATGCTTAAGAAGGGAAAATGGAATTTTCTCAAAACTTAAAAATTTTCTCTTAAGATTTTTTTTCTCTGAGAAAGCTTATTTTCCCCTGAATTGCTTATGAAAGTAAGCTGAGTTTGAGTAGATTTTCTTGTGCACCAATAAGGATACATAAATACTAGGTTTATTATGGTTGCCAATAAGTAATTATATTTAATTTTTTTTTACCTGACTCTGAAGTGTACTGAATTATTTACTTACACATATTTACTTCCAAAGCACTATTTAGCAGCTTGAAACAAATTCTTGGTTTAGATAGCCTGTGTAAAAGCGTGTGTGAAATGTTAAAATATATACATATTAGATGAAGATTTGGACTATAATCATACTATTTTCCTTTCCATTCTTTGTCTGTTGCTTATCAAAAATACGTTCTGGATCAGACACCTAAGCAAAAAGAAAGTTACCCTACTTTTAGATCACTAGGAAAAATATCAAATATTCAAGCTTTCAAAAATGATAGAATTCATTGTAACTTGGCAAATTTCACATGTGATTGGAAATTTAAATACATAAAATTTTAAATTATAGCGCAAATAATTACTGTATGTAGTCTAATTACTAAACATTAAAATCAGCAAAATTATCTAAAATAGCTTATTAATTGTACTGGATACATTTCAAAAATTTAGTTTAAAAATAATCTCAGAAAAAAATTATACCTTATTCTGACTTGGTAGGAATGTAGGTATAATTTCTTGATATGATAACAAAAACCCTTTCAATATTCTTTTGAGAATCCTATTCTCATTAATTTTTATTTTGGAACAGAACCTCCACTAGTTTAAAAGGGACATTAGCAGCAAAATAATAATAATAATAATAATAATAATAATAATAATATAGTGTCAATGTATTGAAAGCATTAAGAATACAAATTTATAACGTCACAATGACATGAAAAATATAGTAAGATTACTAGGGGCCCATTTTCTGCAAATGGATAAGCACTGATGAAGAGAAAGAATGTGTGTCATGTATTTTCTCTACTGACTGTACCTAAGGGTAGGAAGGTATTTGATGAGGAATAATTGCTTTATTTACATACTTATTTTGTTGTTAATCCTCACCTGAGGACATTTTTTCATTGATTTTTAGGAAGAGGGAAAGACAGAGAGAAACATTGATGTGAGAGAAACACATGGATTGGTGCCTCTGCAGGAGCCCCAACCAGGACCCAGGTGGGGGAGGAGCCTGCAACCAAGATACATGCCTTTGCCCAGAACCCATTCCTGGACCCTTTGATCTGCAGCCAACCTTCTATCCACTGAGCCAATCCGTCTAGGGCGCTTTATATTTTTAAAAAGTGTAACTAATGAACTCAAGAAAATTAATTATAAGACAATATTTTATAACCCTTGATAGAAATTAATGGAACCAAATAATGGTCATTTGGTAAAAAGTTGAGTTGAACATTTTAATGAATGGATTGAGCATCACCAGAACTCCTTATTCTGGTTATGCTTCAATTTCAAAGGTCACTTCCGGATTAACCTTTAGTTTAAAAATGTTAAAGACTGAAACGGCTCTTCTTCAGAAATTACCAAAATAAGAAACAAAAATCTAACACCACTACTTAACACACGAGGAAATATCTACAACCCATAGCACAATATATCATGAATGGATGAATGAATGAGTGAGTGAATAAATTCCTAGTAAAGTAATAGTAAAGCAATAGCCAAAGTAATGGTGAATATATGTTGTTGATCTCTTGGTAGCCACTCCTAAGAATCTAATCTGACACAGCAGAGACCAATCCTTAGCCCTGAATATGGCACTATTTCCCAGCGGCATAGACCAGGCTCCTGCAGGCACGTCAATTGTATTAGACTCCCTAATATTCTGGAAGTAGCAGCACTTTTTCTTACAGACACCCGGCGCATGCATATATATATATATATATATATTGTTGTTCATGCTGAAATGTTTCTGACAGAACTAGAGATATACCTTATTCACTCTCATAGTGTTGTATAGGGCAACACTCCCAAAACAGAGAACTCATTTGACAGCAAATGAAGGGTGGCAATGGGCTCGCACTCCTGGAATTCACAGGCATTGCCATGCACCCTATCATCTTGAAGCAGTTAGCTTAATGGAATGGTGGAATAGCCTTGTGAAGATTCAGTTACAGTGCCAGCCAGGTGGCGAAACCTTGCTGGGAGAGGGCAATATCTGCCAAGTGCAATATATGCTCTAAATTAGCATCCCAAGGCACAATGTTATTTTTCTCATAGCCTGAAATTATGGGTCTGGGAATAGAAACTCTCCCTCAGATCCTGAGTCTGGGTGATTGATCCTGAATATCGAGGAGAATTGGGTTGCTTCTCTGCAATGTGCACGAGAAGAAGGAGTGTCCATTTAAATACCCACAGGCAAGAGCATACTCACCCCTCTAGGAATTTATTTGGATGTCAAAAGACACACAATCCA
Source organism: Myotis davidii (assembly GCF_000327345.1). Taxonomy (NCBI): domain Eukaryota; kingdom Metazoa; phylum Chordata; class Mammalia; order Chiroptera; family Vespertilionidae; genus Myotis; species Myotis davidii. The sequence goes on from NW_006297660.1 coordinate 856,153, forward strand.
CTCACCTACGTATATGAATAAAGTGTATTTAGTGTGCACAACAAACTGGAGATTCCCAGGAGGTAAAACTCTCAGGTAGAAGTCAGATAAAAGGGACAGCGAGGGGCAACTAGCATGGGGGCGTTCCCACAAACAGTCTGGAGACTGCAAGTAGGTTGAAATTCCCACAAAACCGCAAAATCAAAAGGACTTGTGTAGGGTTCCTTTCCTCGGTTGCCCAGATGTGGTGAAACACAAAACAATGGATTCAGCCTCTTAGTTTTAAGGGCATCCCCTAAAGCACCTCTTACAACTCTCATGGCCTGAGATTAAAGTCGATGAAAAAGTATGACAACCCAGCAACAAAGGCAGGACTAATAATAATGGCCCAGAACCTTCAGGAATGACTGTTTCAGTATTTCTAGCAGGTTCTGAATCACCACTAACTGAGGCCCTTGCTGGGTATATAAGAACTATAAAATGAATAGCGTGGATATTACTTATAAACGTGAACTATGTAACCAGTTTCAGAAACTAGGTCTGCAACAGTTATAAGTAATTTTTCCTTTTTTAAAATTTGAATGTGTGTGTTCTTCCCCTCTTCAATATCTGCTCAGATCTTAATTTGTTTTATAGTTAACTTTCTATCATAATCTTTATGTTATAAGAAATCAAAATTAAACAGCTACTAACAAAGAATATCACCAAACGACTAAAAGGAATTCACTTTTAGGAAAAAAGAATGGCATATATGGGATTTGTATATCGTGTTAGGTGAAAATAAGGCATTGTTATTGTCTTCATATGGATATTAAGTATAGTTTGAGAAATTGCATCTAGATGCCAGTGCCGAATTGACAAGGAGTGGAATACAGTGTCAGCAATATGTCAGTGGCTAGGCTGCATTAGTTTTTCCAGAATTATCTTTCATGTTTCTGGTTATAGTGGGATACTATAACGAGAGAGAGAGAGAGATAGAGATAGAGAGAGAGAGAGAGAGAGAGAGAGAGAGAGAGAGAGAGATTTGCAGCATAGAAGTGAAACAGCAGTGATTTTTGTAGCAAAAACACATATTGCCATTTATCTGCTGGCTCACCTCATTTGCTTAAAGCAGTGGCTAGGCCTGCAACTATCCACTCTCCCTAGGATCCTCCTTCAGTCTCTCCCAATCTTGGTCAGATGTGTGTGTGTTTGTGTGTGTGTGCGTGTGTGTGTCCATAATGGAGTTCTCCAGATTCTGCAGGATGTGCATGACACAAAGGTCAGAGGCAGTGAGAACTGATGTGGATTTTAGTCAATATCACAGACTTTATCTCATGCTTATAGGTTCTAGCTTTTTCTTGCTCTCCAGCATTTCACACGATCTTTCCTTTCTGACTGCCTTTTCTGTGGATTTAAAGTTTTGGCATCAGATTCTAAGACAGACCATGTTCTAAATGAAAATGCCAAAACTATAGCATTTCAAAAATAAAACAGAAAAATCTTCAATACCTTGGGGTAGCCAAAGAATGCTTAGGACCATTCTGAGCCAAACTATTAAAATTTTTTGATTGACTCTAATGTAGTTCATTAAACATTCTCCTCTTTACAAACAACCACTGATAAAACGAAAGGCAACTAAGAACTGGGAGAATATAATTGCAGTACATATTTTACAAAAACTTTATCTTAAAATATATAAATGAGAAGATAACCCAACTAAACTTAAAAAAATGACAAAATATTTGAGTAAATAATTCACAAAATAGATGGAACTCAGTAATTACAGAAAAATATATTCAATGTCATTAGTCATTAGAAAAATGCACTTTGAAACCACACTAAGATATCACTCCACATTCACTAGAATGGCTAAAATGAAAAAGACTGACAATACCAAATGTTGGCAAAATATTAGCCACAAAGAATTCATGGGAATGTAAAATATTACAGACCCTTTGGAACATAATTTGTCACTTCCTTATAAGTTAAACCTATACATACCTTATGGCCCAGCAAATATTCCTAAATATTTATTAAAGAAAAATAAACTTCATGAGCCTATAGGCAATTTATGAAAACAAAGTTTTATTTTCCATTGGTCAATAAAGTGAGTTAAATTAGTTCTCCTAAAGGCCTGGCATCTTAGGGTTGTTTAGAGGTGATTTTAGTCAATATCACAGATTTTGGCTCCTTTTGAGTTCCAGCTGGTTAATGCCAGTAGTGATGAGACAATAGTTAGTTTTAACATCCCTGGGATAAGTGCTCCTTTAATGAAAATATTCCTACAATATAATCTTTATTTTTATTGAAAATTTATTTCAGAACAGGTTTAGTCAAATCCTAATTATAATTCTTATTACTTTGTTTCTTCTTATTAATTTTTAGAACAAATTATTAAGCAATACATTAAATTAAGAAAAGAAGTTTGCTATTTAAATGATTCTTAGGGCAACTTATAATTTATCATGAAAAGTATTTACTTTTTGCCCTAGCCAGTTTGGCTCAGTGAATAGAGCATAGACCCATGGACTGAGGGGTCCCAGGTTCAATTCCAGTCTAGGACATGTACCTGGGTTGTAGGCTCTATCCTGTCCCTGGTCGGGGTGCGTGTGAGAAGCAACCAATAGGTGTCTCTCTCTCATATTGATGTTTCTCTCTCTCTCTATCTCTCCCCCTCCTTTCCACTCTCTCTAAAAATCAATGGAAAAAATATCCTCAGGTAACAAAAAACAAAAGAATAAAAACATGTCACTCTTTGTTTAAAAAAATACATTTTTATTTAGTGTTTATTGTTGTTGTTCCTAAATGTATAATATTTCTGACGTTAGATTTAAATATTAAGGATGAGAATACATATTTAGGCCCAGATAGATATTAATCATTTTTTATAAATATATTCTTAAATGACAACATGTAGGCAGAAAGGAATATAACTATGCTTAGTTTTCCCTTTGATGCCTATTCAATATATTACATTTAGTTTGTTTATGGTATATATTGAAGCTGATTTAGAAACAAAATTAAGCAATATGTCTGATTTTTCTATATAAAATTAAAAATATGCAGTACCCATATTTCTGTGAGAGGGTGCTGGTGGGGAGGCAGGGGTGAGTGGGGTGGATGGAAGAATTGAGCAAAAAAAAAAAAAAAAAAAAAAAAGAGAGAACAAAACTCACGGACAGGGACAGCAGTGTGGTTGGTAATGGCCTGGGTGGGGAGGGGTGTGGAGAGGTGGAAAAGGATTAAAGGGGTGACAAACGGTGATGGACAGAGATTTGACTTGGAGTGGTGAACACACAATGCAATGTATGGGTGATGTGTTGTGGAATTGTGCACCTAAAGCCTGTATGATTTTGATAACCAGTGTCACCCCAACAAATTCAATAAAAAGGAAAAAATCTGGATTAAAAATAAACTACATAAGTGCATCACTTGGAACTTAAAGAATTGTTATAAATTTTAATTCACCACTTAGATATTCTAAACAGATTAGGATGTAGAAATAAACTGCAACAAAAAGTTCATTGTATATTTAAATGTAAAGTTAAAGGCAAGATGTTCTTGTTAAGTTTGGAATGTCATGCACCTAAAATTGTACATAAGAATTTAATTTATTTTTTTGGATAAGGTACAGTCAGGATACAGAATGTGTGAATGCAGAGGAGTTATAATTGATTTAATTAGCTTATTGTAGTAAAGTCTGTATTTTGAGAATAGTTGGACAGTCAAATATTTGCTTTTCAATGCAAAGGACTATGTTTGGAGTTGTCTGTGCTTTTATGTTTTCATCCCACAGGTTACTCACAACTCACTGGTACTACTCATGGCAGGGGTGCCACTTCTCTTGGGCATCTGAGAATAAAATTAATGGACCCACTCATCAGAAATTAGCTTCTGAAGCTTATGTAGTAAAAAATAAACAGGCAGTGAAATTTCAATAAGTAACCACTCAGACTACATACATTTTCCATACTTTATATGTATTTTTCGCAAGGCACCAATGATGGTCCATTACCCCCTTTATTTAAATGTCTGCCTTTGCCTAATGATCAATAAGCAACTAGACTACAGGTTTTTAATTTTGCTTTTTAAATTTAGTTTTAACCTCTGCCTGTAATGCGTGCAGAGTCTGTCCTACTGTTATGCTCAATATATCCTTTGTTAATTAAATAACAGTAGGTAAGTAAATAAACTCACAGTGTTTCTTTAGGCAAAACATATCAGTTGAATAATTATTAAAATTATTCGTTCTACTACTTTATATATGAGTTCAAATACTATGGAAATGTTTTCTCTTGAAAATAATTTCATAATAAATAACTAGTGTTAATGTATTCAAGTTCTAAAAATATCTGAAATTAGGTTCAGC
>NW_006297660.1:860512-873104 GCF_000327345.1 Myotis davidii
ATTGTCTCTCATAATTTCTATGGGGTTGGAACAAAATTACAAATACACATGTGGAATTGATCTTAAGAATTTCTAATTAGTTTGTAAATTTATGAATACATGATGAAACACATTGGAAATGTACTTGACATCATGCAGACAAAATGGTTTTTGCTGCAGTACATACACTGAGCAAATAATTACTTGATAGAAGTTTTTAAATATGTTGCAAAATGTCATGAGTATTGGACATTAAAACAAATTACTTCATTTCTTGGCCAACCTACTGGTTATTATTAGTACAATAAAATTATTTTAAAGAGATGTATTTAAAGCTCTGATTATACTTACATAATCACTTCCTGACTTATGTATACTGCATATTTCTATAAATTTATTATGTTGAGACCCTGATGATCTATAATATTTATCTTTTCAATCAAAAGATTTTTAGACTATAAGAGCCACAGTTAATTACCTAATGACAACTCCATTAACCCACATATTCACTATGTTTTTAGCATAACATATGTAAATCTGCAAGCAAATAGAATATGCACACTTAAAACAAAATAATGTAACTGACAATATGTCAAATCTGTTTTCCATATTTGCAAATGTGTAAGATGCCTTCAAATAGTTCTTTTACCAAAAGTTGTTTTAGCAGATCATTATAGATATAGATGTAGATATAGATATAATACAAACCATCTAATTTACATACACATAATAAAACTGAATTTGCTGACTGCATTTGTTTAAGGTTTAAGGCATCTCAAAGATTTCAATTGTTTTATTTATGAATTTCTCTGTGTGTGAATCCAATATTTAATATAAACTCGTAAGTGTAAATAGAGTCAAATACCCAAGACTTAAAACTTCAGAGTAGTATCAATCAGTCAGTTCAAACAACGATATAAAAGTAAAATGAGAGATTTGTGGATGGGGGTTTAATAGCCTATGGAGAACCAAGGATAAGAATTACAGTGCACTTCTTAATAGAGACCGTGCGAATATAAAGAGTAGTGCAAAATATATGAAGTGTGGATGTAACAGAGTCAAATGCTAGATCTCTCTGACCCCACTTTGTTTAAATCTCCATCGTCCCCATGACTTTCCCACTAATAGTTCCTGCTTTAAACATGCGGTTATTAGAGAATTCTTCTTGGGGCTTGAGTTCTTACTGAAACAGCTTCTCCATCTTCCCTTCCCTTGATATAAAATAAAACTGAAATTTATGCTTTCTCAGAATGTATTGAGGGACTGCCAGGGCTCTCATCTTGATTGGCAAATTCTCAATCAATAAACCTTTCTTTACTCTAAACTCTGACGTGGAGTAAGGAGAAATAAGGAATTTCCATATCTTGAGTTTTAACTCCATGGGAGAAGAAACTCAGTCATATGGTCTAATGCAACCCAGGTACATGCCCTTGACCGGAATCGAACCTGGGACCTTTCAGTCCGCAGGCTGACGCTCTATCCACTGAGCCAAACCGGTTTCGGCTAAAATTGTACTCTTAAAGAAAAAAATCACAGGCCCCAAATGGATCACTCATGCCAAAAGCTCATGATACCAAATGTAGATATATTACCTCATCTAATTTTAGTTTCCACCTCTTACAGTAACATAGTCTGTTTTAAAAATATTTTTTACTGGTTTCAGAGAGGAAGGGAGAGATAGAAACATCAATGATGAGAGGGAATCATTGATCGGCTGCCTCCTGCAAGCCCCCCACTGGGAATGGAGCCCAAAACCCAGGCACGTGCCCTTGACCAGAATCGAACCTGGGACCTTTCAGTCTGGGGGCCGATGTTCTATCCACTGAGCCAAACTGGCTAGGCCCAGAAACAGTTTTAATCAAGTAGCTTGAACTTTTTGGTGCTTGGACCCTCTCTATCCCCCATAGAAAAGGCAATCTGTCCCTGACCTGCTGTCTAGTTGGCTGAAGCATAGTCCCATACACCAAAATGTTAAATCTGGGGTCTGGGCCCTTAAGGGAGACATTCCGATGTTTCCCTCTTTTTCTTCCTCTATCTGTAAAATCAATCAAGACATAACCTTGGGTGAAAATTGAGAGAGAGAGACAGAGAAAGAGAGAGAGAGAGAGAGAGAGAGAGAGAGAGAGAGAGAGAGAGAGCTGAAATAAAATTACCTCCCCCCATTATCTTCCCCCAAAGAAACATACTGTCAAAATTTAGAAGTCTCTGCCCAGCCAGAGTTTCTCAGTGGTTGAGAATCTATCTATGAACCAAGCAGTCACATTCTATTCCTGGTCAGGACACATATCCAGGTCAGGTTATGGGCTCCATCTCCAATGGGAGGCAGGAAGGAGGCAGCTGATCAATGATTCTCTCTCATCATCTATCTCTTTCTATCTCTTTCTCTCCCTCTCCCTTCCTCTCTGAAATCAATAAAAAATGTATTTAAAAAATAGAGGCCTTCTTTTGGATAGACAATATCACAGATGTAAAGAGATGGTCAGGAATTCATGGAGTATAGTTATAGATTCAGTCAAATAGGTGAATGTACTCAAGGCAATTATAGTTCATCTTTTTAAAAAATTTCTTTATTGTTTAAGGTATTACATATGTGTCCTCATCCCCCGATTATTCCCCCAACCCCCCTGACTCATGTCCTCACCCCCCTGTTGTCTGTGTCCATTGGTTAGGCTTATATGTATGCATACAAGTCCCCTGGTTGATCTCTCCCTCTTACCCCCACCCTCCCCTACTTTCCCTCTGAGGTTTGACAATCTGATCTACAGTTCTTGCATTTTCTTTATTTTTCTGGGGAACTAGATTGGACCCAAAGAATCTCCTACCCAGGGCGCTGAAGAGGTGATTGATGGTCTACATTTTGTCAGACTGTCAGCAAAGGGGTAGTGTACCATCTTGGTAGAGGCAGGCACAGAGTAAATGTGATTCTTAGAAAGTCTCACTACGAAATCTTAAATAAAATAAACACTTTACAATCCTTGGACAACACTGATGTTTATCCTGGCATCACATAGCTGTCTTGCTAATTGGTAGCCACCTTGTAGGTTCAGCTCATCTCCAAAGGTAGGAAAGTAAGAAAAAATGTGTAGATTTCACTGTAAGACTCACAATACACATTTATTATATTTTACACACCACAGGTGGAAACTTTTAAACAACTCAAAAGTGAGTAGCCTTTACTGACAGAAGTGAAAACCCCACTAGACAGGCTATTCTTGAGGAGTTTCTCTATGTAACAGTTTGCTGAAATGACCCAGGAATTTCTTATGCAGGTGTGTGGATAAGTCAAAATCACATGTGGCAGAAACTTTAAATTGTTCCCACTTGTTTATTTCCCCTATTTATTATACTTACCTCATACAAAAAAAAAAAACATTGAAGTAGCAACGTATTGTTTAGTCACTAGTACTTTAAGTTATGAGTGACAATTTAACTGCTGGGGATTTTATAGTAACAGCAAACCAAGAAATGGATGGTAAAGATGTTTCTCCATAAACACATCCATAAATAATTGTTTGTAACCCGCTTTGAATTAATAAAATAAAAGGACTGAAGAAATTGGAGCACGTTGCCAATGACCAAACTGCTAACTAATCAATGAATCTAGCCTTTTGACTAATAATCAAATCTCAAGCCAATCTATAAAGTACGAATCTAACTTTACTTCATCTAACACCAATGAATTCTTCTTCTTTAATACAACTTACGCATCTTCTTTTCTTTTTCCCATAAAAAGACTGAGCACTTCTCCTGTGGGGGTGAGGAGGAGGGTGATAGTTTTGGGGCTTCTATCTGCACCTGTACTCCTGAAATTGCAATTACTTTTATCCCAAATAAATGCTTTTTATTTGATTATTGCCTCCTAAATTTTAAGTTCACAAAGGTTTCAAAGACACCTTATTTGAGACAAGAAGACAATACATAATTTTTTGCTTTCTTTTCTGTTACATTAGAAATCCCATCATGTTCTCTGTGTGGGGTAAAATGTGTATTAGAATTTTCAGGATTATATATCATTTGCCTCAGTAATAATTAGATGTAAAATACTATTTTTTAAAGCACCACAATTCACTAAAAAAAAATCACAAACGATAGCTGAAGCATCCTCTCACATCCATTTTTAAAGTAAACCCTGCTTATTGCATCAAACATGACAATTCCTAACCTTATATTTATACTTGAGATCTTAGTTGTGTCTGGGACTTAAAGTCAATCATGATTTAAGTGCAAACATATGTACTTAATTTTTTTTTAACTATTCAAGCATACAGACACATTTTCTTAGATTAACAATATATTATAAAACTATGTTTTGTCTAAGGCAAGTAGATACTTTCATTTATATCTTGCATATTAGTACAAAGACCACTCGATTTCTATAAGTCTATAATATGGTGGCTAGACCTGTAGTTAGATAAGCAAAATTAAATGAAATGTAGGGGTTACTCTTGGCTTTGGTGATAGATATGTTAATTAGGTGACGAGGGCACTTATTTCACAACATATATGTGTATCAAAATATCAAGTTGTATAATTGTACACCTTAAATATATGTAATTTTATTTTTATCATCTTTACCTCAATAAAGATGGAAGAGAAAGTATAAGATTTCTTTAGAGTAGTCACAGAAGGCATTCTTCCGAAATCGCTCCCTTTGGTAAGAGTTCAGGTGTATATAAAATACTAAATTGCTATAAGCTACCAATTGATAACTATCAATGTCTTCACACCCAACACATATAGAATTGAGCAGCAGAAAGTTTCAAATTAATGTTTGATATTTACTAGGCCTTCCTTCTGTGCAAGCATTTTTTTTTTTAAAGAACATCCAAATGTTTTATTCAGCTTCAGGTCTAAAACCATTTAGTACTTGTCTCCACATCTAGGAATCCGTTTGTTCTTGTCAACAATAATCTTAAACTGTGTGATTCTGTGAAGAGAACTATGACCAGTTGATGAGGTAAATCAATGATAGAATGAATACGTGTGCTGGTTGCACCCAGAAAGGAAAAAATTATTCTGAAATACATTTTTTTATAAGTGTGGTCTATCTTAGATCTATCTTTGGGATAGAAAGATAAATATTTCTACTGTATTTCTTTTTGAAACTCAGTCCATAAGCTAATCTTCTTTTGGCTATCCAGTTTCACGTAAAAAAGTCAGACTGCACACAGTCTTCGTCTAATAAAAACTGAGGGGAAACAAGATCTATTTTCATTTTAGGTAATACTAGTACATCTTACATTTTTTAGGGGGATAAAAGACTAAAGCATCGAGAGACTAATGGAATCATTTGAGTAGAAAAAGAACATGTTAAACAGATATATAAATAATGATAATCCATCTGTATCGCCTTTACTAAATTATAAACCTTTCTCTACTCAGTGTTCCCTAGATTGAAGTAGCTCATTCCCTTGCCAAGGCAAATTATTTCTCATGTAGAATCCTCAGACTATTTAAAGGGATTAAATAACTTACCAATGATCTAAAAAGAAAATTAGTATTAGAATTAATTCTAAATAATTTATTTCAATAAAGAGTAATTATGGACAATTAATTTTTAATACTTTAATTTCACAAGTTACATTGACTTGGAAGATGTAATAGTTTAGCTTTGGACTGAATGAAAAAAAGAGCAATTAATTATTTTAATAATAGTTCAATGTACACATAGGCAATCATTTCACTTGAGTAAGGATTTTTAGAATCTTAAAAAGGCTCAGACTATTAACCATACTACTAGGATTTTTCAAATAACTTTTATTCATGCTTGGGCTTTAATTTAAATATAGCATTGTTTTTAGCAAGGTTATTGTTTATAGCCTTGTTGATTGAGCAGAGAATGTTTAATTTTCAAGGTAATCGGAACAGTTTTCTTATGGTGCACTAGATCAGTAAATATTATAGAGATGCTAACTGAACACCAAAAGAAAGGGGAAATGTTTTGAAATGGAAATATCAGGAGTCCGTAGGAAATAAGTTGGTGAATTCACACAAATCACTCTTGCTCATTTTATTTCTAATCTTAGCGATGTGCCTTATTTATATCCTTATTTTTAAAAAGAGGAGTTCCAGTTAGGTGAAAAAGAATATATTAAACATTGTGAAAATGGAGATGGATGAGTTCTCTTTTGCATTTGCTGCGATGACATTTTATTGTGTAGCTTGTAAGGAAAGAGTAGCCCAGGTTCTCACCTTACTGTGAAGTGATTCATTTCCCTCTCCCCCTCAGGGCACAAATCAGAGATCAATCAGAGAGGAAAAAGAAACGCATAGACGGACAATATAGGCTAAGAACTATAGTGCAAGAAGAAATGTTCATTTTCTCTTCATGTGCCTAACTGGGAGGATGATTCTCCTTGTCACTGAGCCAATCACATTGTAATAACTGAGATTAGCTTATGGACTGAGTGACAAATCTGAGGTGGCCACTGGGCTTGGTTAGGCTCAGGCTTACCAAAAGGAGTGTTTCTGATCAAAGTGTTTTAACTCACTTATTAGGAATAAAAATATGCTATCTTAAAGACATGACCCAAAATAGTTAACTTGTTGACAGTAGTAGATGACAGAGCAAAGATTCAATATTTGAAATTAAAGACAAATATCTTTCATCACTGGACAGCTAAGCAGGACTTTTTTTTAAGCACTGAAAAAAGCAATATTTTTAATGTTGGAAAAAATAGCTTTTTGTCATTTGTTTTGTTTGCTATGCCAAATATTGCCTTAGAAAAACTAATTCTAATATTACCAGAATAGGCAATCTTATTGACATTTTTATAGTCATTTACACAGTGATAACCACTTAAGGAATTGAAGTATGGTAGCAATCATCTCAGGTAGAAACTGTAGTTTAACTTTAACCCTGCTGTTTGGCTTCTGTACTTATTTGCTTTGTTTAAGAATAGAAAAGTTACTTTGATTTTCTGAATTATATAAATCATCCCATTCGGTTGAATACCCTATTGATTGTAATGTGAATACCCCATTGGTTGTGGTCATACTGGTTTTAGAAAACACATCCTTCTGTACCTGGGAACCAGGACAGCACAATTATCCTAAATGCCCTCAGTGGCTCCAGATAATGCGTTCCGCTTGACTCAGTGGTCCCAAGACCCGAGGGCTCCAGATAATGTGTTTCTGTCAACTCAGGTGGTACCAAGACCCAAAACTATAATTAATCTTAGTAGATAACGTGTTTCTGTCAACTCAGTGGTCCCAAGACACAAACTATAATTAATCTTAGTAGATAACTAATCGGCTCAATTTCACTTCTGTAGCTGCTTTGTGCAAACCAGGGTCCTCATTCCAAACCCAACGATGTAATTGATACCTTTGTGATTGTTTGCCTATAAATCAGGTGTTAGGGCTGGGTAAGGGACTGTGAGGTTTGGAGAGCAAAATGCCCCCTGGTAGTCCCAGATTTGCACTAAATGTGACTCCTTAATTCGACTTCTTGAGGCGTCCTTGTGTGATTCACGGGGTACATTACAACAGAATCTTTCTTGAAAATGCTAAAAATAGTTTGCTTATGGGAATTTCAAATATGATACAGCTACAATCTCATATTAGCAAGAAAGGATGGTGTTTTGCATAAGTACTTCTGAAATAACTATAGAGTCATGTGGAGAGAGTTAAAATTGGATCTATTCCTTATATTGTACATCAGGATATATAATTTAAGAGGATCAAAGATTTTCATTTGAAAATAAAGCCAGACAAATGATAGAAGAATATAGAGGTGAATGCTTCACAAGTGAGTGGGAATGTGTGTTATTATTCATACTCTCAGGTGCTTACGAAGAAAATATTAACACATTTGTTCAAATACAATGAAAAAAAAAACTGTATATTAAAGAAAAAACCAAAGCTGACTAAAATGGCAAACCACATACTGAAAAAACAGTTGCAAAGCGTATTCCAAGTATATAAGACCTTTCTAAAGCTGGAAAACAGAACAACAGAAAATAGTTAAGAGCAATGCACAGATTTTACATTAAAAATATTGTAGCCCTGGCCAGTGCTTTTCAGTGGTTAGAGTGTGGCCTATAGATGGATTGGTTGTGGGTTCAAGGGCACATACCTGGGTTGCAGGTTGAATTCCAGCCCCAATCAGGGCACATGCAGGAGGCAACCTGTCTCTTTCATTGTGTCTCTCTAATATTTACGTTTTCTCTCTCTCTGTCTCTCCCCCAATCCTCTGGAGAGGATTAACAAAGAAAAACAAAAACAAAAAAGTAAATTATATAAGCAGGGTATCCCAAAAATTTAATAGCTGATAGCTCAATTTTGAAAATGAAATGAATTTTAATAAACCCTCACTTTATAATTATTCACAGTGTGTGTATACATTTTTGAGGATACCCTATTTATATATACATATATATGCATTAATTTACACTCAAAGTAAGATAAATTCATGTACAACACTGATAGATTCTAAGAGTGGTTTTATTTTAGGAAAAAGTGAATTAACTCAAAGAGAAATTTATAGTTTTGAACAAGTCATCATAATAGGACCCCTCAATTACAGAAAATTTTAAAATCACATCTCTTTAACAATTACTAGAGAACAGTTTTCATTTTTGTTGCATCACTGAATAAATTAGAGTGAAAAAATGAGCAAATTTTAAATACACAGCACATTCATAGGAAGAAGATTTTAATGTTGAAAAAATGGTAGTATGTAAGAATGTAGTCTTAAAATATTTATGCTAGCACAATTCTTTCAATATATATTTATGTTGCAACTCTAAAATAATACAGAGGCATCACATAATATTTTCTGACAAAAGTCTAAGAAAATAACCACAGTTTAATCAAAAATACATTTACTGTTACAGCAGGATTTTATGCTTAAATATGATACACTGTATTCATTTAAAGAAAAAGTAGTTCCTTGCCACTAATACTTGAATTTTCATTTTATTGTAAAGCAGAACAGGATTTAAATATAAGTTGCATCCGAATTATTCATTTTAAATTATCTGGTATCCAGAAAACAGCTTATTTAAATTTCCACACAGAGACATTTGCTAAATGCAGATTAAGGCATCCTGGCTCTTTGAATTCTTTGTCTTACTCTCTATAGTAGAGCTTGCTTCTTCTCATTATATGCTCATTTACATATTCTTAAACTCATTTTTATATATTGTGCTGGTCATATATATCACCTGTGCTCTTGATGTAAAGCTCTTTTGAAAAAAATTTTATCAAATGACACCTCTATTTCAGTTTGCATGTAATTGCCCCTCTTGGATGAACAAAATTTAATATTGGTAGATTATTAACACATTGATTCCATCCTCCTGCAAATAAATTGATATGTTTTCAATGATACACATTTTTAAAAGAATTACATGTGAACTCACAGGAAATTTCAGAAATTAGCATAATATTTATAATAGTATGATTCAAGATTCATTAAGTATGCATATTTATGAATGTTCTATTTTTGGAGCATCAAAGTAAAACACATAAAATAACTGAACATTCAAAGTGAAACAATGTAAGACTTAACTAACTCACCTTAAGCTAAACTGTGATTTATTCTCCTACATTTTCTCTACATTTTTCTCTTTCTGTTGCAATGACAAACGTGAATCTTAATATCTTTCATTTATTGGTGTATGTTTAAATAAATAGCAAATAAGCAAATCATCAAATAAATATTAAGAGCCTGGCCAAAGATTTGCCTACTTTCCTTCTGTAAAACCTGGTCTGCATAATAAAAATATCCTGCTGCAATTCATATATCAAGAAAAGTCAATGAGTGTCTCATCTTAGAATTAATGACAAAACACTGATATTAGTTCTGACATCAATTGCTGCCTTTAAGCAATGAATTTTCACTTAGTTAACAATTACCTCTAGTTAATCAAAATAATTACCTCTGCAATGCTAGAACTGTTTAGAAGGAAAAGAGGACAAGATATATATTTTAAACTTTTATTATAACAAATCTTAAAGATATTTAAACAGTAAGAAAAATAATGTAGTCTGCATTTGCAGCAATTTCCTTTTTTTACAATAATCAATCCATGACCAATTTGTTTTATGTGCACTCTATATGGGTGGGATAAAAGTAGGTTTTGCAATTGTTTGTGTGGAAAATAATAAAATAATTAATAAATAATAATACATGACAAAGTCTGCTTCACAACTATAAACCTATTTTCGCCACACCCTGTATTTCTCCTCTCACCCTGATGGATTATTTTGAAGCAAATTTCAGAATTATATAATTTCATTCATAAACATGTTAATGTACATCTGTAAGAAATAAGGACTCATAAAATACATCTTTAAACCAACATTGACCTGAAACAAAAAGCATAATTTCTGATATTAAATAATCTCATGAAGATGTTTATTGACCTAAAATATTACATATTTTAATTAATTTCATTATTATTTTTACTGATACTCAAATTTTCATTGTTGACTTTTTGGGACATCTTCAAACTGACTCCTAAGCACTTTATAAATAACTCTGATGATCTTTGGCAACTCTCTTGCTTTTTGCTATGACAAGATATTTATAAGGATTTAACCAATCTGGAAGACTTTAATATTAAAGTTTTATTAATAATTAAGTCAGGGCAAGAGATATAAATCAGAAACATTCTGGACCATCCAAAATTTTCATTCTAACTTACAATCACATTAACTTTTCTTATTTTTTATATCTTTTGTCTTGATCTTAAATTTTATTTTTCAATTTGTTTAAGTGTTCTTTATTTCTACATTTTCCCATTAACATTATTTTTGCCATGTTGAGGACTATACATCAGGGTTACAAATAGTACATTCAGAGTGAGCAAAGGAAATATTTCTTTCTTTTTTATTATTTACTAGTGGCCCAGTGCACAGATTCGTGCACATTGAAAGGAAATTAATTAGAAGAAATATTTTAATATTGCTATTTGCCCTTTCTTGATAGTAGAAGTGTCAGAGATGAAAGAAAACTAGTAAAATGTATATGAAAATAATATATAAATTGATTAATAAATAAACAATAACAACGTAATATAACAACCACAAAGACATGATATAAAAACAACATTGATAAAAACAATTACTGATAAATTAATTAAACTATTCTAATCAATTCTAACACCACATTTCAGAGTGCTTGACTAATTTGCCATGTGATGATGTATTTACAACTTTTTTTAAAAAATATATTTTATTGATTTTTCACAGAGAGGAAAGGAGAGGGATAGAGAGTTAGAAACACCGATGAGAGAGAAACATTGATCAGCTGCCTCCTGCACACCTCCCACTGGGGATGTGCACGCTACCAAGGTACATGCCCTTGGCCGGAATCGAACCCGGGACCTCTCAGTCCACAGGCCGACGCTTTAGCCACTGAGCCAAACCGGCTAGGGCTGTAATTACAAATTTAACTTTAACGTCACATACTCTTTGAACTTGAGAGAAAACAACATACAATTGGTAATGTCAGAAAATGGTTTCAGGTAGGAATATTCCTACTCTGACTACAGCTTGTCCTTGTGATTTATTAATAGTCATCACAAATGCTGGCATCATGGGAAACTGTCTTCAAATTAGTTTAAATGGGAGGCCAGTGTCAGACAAGGACAAATCAATTCTTGGAATCAGAACAACCTCTCCTTCCACCGATCCTGTTAATACTTCAGAGCTTTATATATACCGCACATTCGAGAGTCACCATTTATTTTCAAATTGCCAAAGTGTTTCATATGTACCAGCTGGTCAGTAGGTCAGACAGTTAGATGGATGGGCAGTAGGTCACTTAATGTTTTATATATATCTCCTATCTAATAAAAGAGAAAAATGGTAATTGGTGTACGACCGCTACCCTTCCCATTGGCTAATCAGGCAATATGCAAATTAACTGCCAGCCAAGATGGCAGCGGCAGCCAGGCAGCTTGAAACTAACATGAGGCTTGCTTGTTTCAGTGACAGAGGACTCCAACGTTCCCCGCCTCTGAGCACTGGTAGCGGCCTCTGAGTTTGCAGTTTGAAACATTGTTACAAATATAGAAGCTAAACAAAACCCCAGAAACCTGCATTCAGCTAGCCGGGATCTCAGAGCTAGAGTTATACATTGTTTCGATTATAGAACCGAAACAAACCAGATACCTGCTTTCAGGAGCAAAGGTCTAAGAGCTGGAGCCAAGCCTCAGAGCTAAAGCTGGCCCAGAATAAAAAAAAAAGAAAAAAACGAGCGGTTGGGAGCTTCAGTCACCCCCAGCCTGAAAACAACCCTCAGCCCCTCACCCAGACTGGCCAGGCATCCCAGTGGGGACCCCCACCCTGAGGGTGTGTGACCAGCTGCAAACAGTCATCATCCCCTCATCCAGGCTGGCCAGGCCCCCCCGTGGGGACCCCCACCCTGATCCAGGACCCCCTTCAGGGCAAACCAGCCAGCCCCACCCATGCACCAGGCTTCTAATCTATATAGTAAAAGGGTAATATACCTCCCAGCACCGGGATCAGCGGAGCCGAGAGACCTCCCGGCACCGGGATCAGCATGACAGGGGGCAGCGCCCAAACCCCCTGATCGCCCTGCAGCTCTTGTGTGTGACAGGGGGCGGGGGCCCCACCCCCCCCCCCCCCCCCCCGCCCCCCC
>NW_006297660.1:873716-880978 GCF_000327345.1 Myotis davidii
CCCCATTTTGTGGGCTTAAAGGAAAACCCCCAGGTGTTGGGGGTTTGCAGGCCATATCTGATGAACTGCCCTGGAGCCAGAGATAACGACCTTCCCCCCCTGAGGGCAGTGCATTGTTATCAGTTTTTATGTCCTGACACACCTTGCAAGACCAGTTTCCTCCTCAATATCTTTTAACATAATTATAAAAAGTATATAATATAATCTTTGGGCCTCTAGTGTATATATATATATATATATATATAGTCTCAGTACACAAATTCGTGCACCTTGAATGGAACTGTGGACTGTGAGGCTGCAGTGGGCACCAGGGTGGATCTCAGCCCAACATCCACACCCCTGCCTGGTCCCTCCTGCCGGGACCCCTAGTCCCCCGTCTGCTGGCAGCTCTGCTCTACTACCGCCACTCCCACTCACTTAATGGCGTTGGCCTCACTTGCACCCACTGATGGCATAAAACAATTGGAGCCAGTGCCATCAGTGGGTACAAGCGGCTGCTGCTGCCCCGATCACCCCTCAGGAGCAGGGGGAGGTGGAGAAGCCCTCAAGGGCAATCAGAGCTGGCTGTGGCCACTCACACTCGCTGATGGCGCCAAGCAATCAGGACTGGTACTGGGTGACTCTGGTGCTGGTTGGAGGTGTGGGTGGGGCCGTTGCTGGCAGCAGGTGTAAGAGGCAGCTCCAGCACCAGCAGCCAGTATGAGTGGAGCCAGCTCCAGTAGCAGGTGCAAGCTCTAGGCAGGACCACAGCGCATGGGAGCAAAGAATTTTCAGTAACCACTAGAGGCTCATCCCGATGACAGCAACCAGCACCCCGCCTTGGTCTGGCGCCCCTGCTCACCTTCTCCACCATCCTGTCATGTTCCACACTCTGCCACCTGCTGTCGACGCCCACCATTTTCCATGTGCACCTCCTGGTGGTCAGCACATGTCATAGCAAAAGATTGTTTGACTTTTCCACTGTTTGGTCTATTTGCATATTATCCTTTTATTATATAGGATTATCATAAGTCTCTGGCCAGTGGGTAATAAAAAAAAAACAACTGATTTTATTCCTATCAAATTTAAAACTGTATTTGATGATTTAAGTCAGTGGTTCTCAACCTGTGGGTCATGACCCTTTTGGCGGTCAAACAACCCTTTCACAGGGGTCACCTAAGACCACCTGTATATCAGATATTTACATTATGATTCATAACAGTAGCAACATTACAGATGTGAAGTAGCAACGAAAATGATTTTATGGTTGGGTCACAACATGAGGAACTGTATTTAAAGGGACAGAAGGTTGAGAACCACTGATTTAAGTAGTCACCTATCTAATAATACGGTAATATGCAAGTTGGTTGGGATGCCATCACAGTAACAACCAATCAGCAGGCTGTGTGTGCAACAGGTGCGGGTGGGTGGGGACTTGCAGCATCTGGGACTGGGGCGGGGACGTGGTGGGGGCCTCTGCATGTGTGCGCCAGGGGTCCTGAGGCATGCAAAGGTCCGAGGCCTCCTCCATGGCCTGGCCCAGGGGCGGGGCAATGGAAGGGGTCTCTGTGTGCCTAAACTGGGAGTCTGCAGGCCTCCGCTGGCTCTGGCCTACCTGTTTGGGGCAATCCATCGAGGAGCCCCAGATGGGTGGACGGGGCCTACCTCTTTGGGGCAATGGATCACAGGGCTCCCTCACTGTGACAGGGCACAAGCCTGGCTGTGGGACCTCTCCTTTGCCCACCCCGAGTGCACGGATTTCGTGCACCAGGTCACTATTTTTAAATAATAGTCTCTCCAATTTGTACCTGCCCTCCGTCCACCTAGCCTTTCTCAGAGATAGTGCTAGTTTTCTATGACTGGATAGTACACAGTAGAGGGCTTCCTGATCCAAATGATATACAGTTGTGTCCTTCGTCACTTTTAGATCCTGAGACCCTGTTGTGGACTGAATTGTGCCTCCAAATTTCATGTGTTGCATTACTACTCCTCAAGCTGACTATAGTTAGAGATAGAATCCTTAGACAGTAATTAATTTTAAATGATTCATAAGGGTGGTACCCTACTCTCAGAGAACAGTTACCTTTTAAAGAAAGAGAGAGAGAGGAAGAGAGAGGGAGACTTCTATCTCTTTACCATGTTAGAATACAGTGAGAAGACACTCTTCTGAAAGCCATAGGCCCCCACCAGAAATCAAACCATTAGGTACCTTAACATACAATTCCCAGCTCCCAGAACTGTGAGAAAATAAATTTATATTGTGTAATCCATTCAGCGTATGATGAAGTCCATCTACTATTTGAGAAATGAGCATCATCCTGCTCTTCCATTGCAGGGTTAAAAATATGATGATTATGAAAAAAATAGAGAGAGTAGAATCAAGATGCTCTAATAACTTAGCTTTACTCATACAAGCACTGTATGGATAACACCCTCTTAATTCCAGAATGAGCAGAGATAAATTAATATAACTGTAGAACCAGACAAGGTGATAAGTATTTAGGAGATTCAGATCAAAGATGTATGTCTCAAAGACACACATTGCTGAGTAAGACACAAAAGATCTACAAAGCCCTGACAGGTTTTGCTCAGTGGATAGAGCGTTGGCCTGTAGACTCAGGGGCCCCGGGTTCGATTCCGGTCAGGGTCATGTACCTTGGTTGTGGGCACATACCCAGTCGGAGGTGTGCAGGAGGCAGCTGGTTGATGTTTCTCTCTCATCGATGTTTCTGACTCTCTATCCCTCTCTATTCCTCTCTGTAAAAAAATCAATAAAATATATTAAAAAAAAGATCTACTAAATATTTAGCAGCCTCAACAAAGAACAACAAAGTGTCTCTATAAAATAGTAGCAGAGTTAGTTGAAACTGAATCAAGGTGAGAAGAAAAGAAAGGTAGACAAGAAAAAGAGAGAAAAAATAAATTTTAAAAACAGATTTAAGAATGAGGCAAAATCAGTGAAGAATAGAATTAGCATATAAAACAAGATTAGAATAAAAATAAACGAGGAAAGGTATAATATGATTAAAAAATCAACCCTCCAATATTAAATATATTAAGGCAATATATTTTTAGTGGAATTCCAATTAAATTTGCTTTGGGGATTGAATACAATGATTTTAATGTCCCTATGAAAAAGTAGTAGAGGCCCAATGCATGAAATTCATGCAAGAGTAGGCCTTCCTTCCCCCTGCTACCAGCACTATCTTCCCTCTGGCCACAGGCAGGCACTTGGGACCCGGGCCTTCCTTGCAGCTCCAGCTTCATCCAGAAGGTTGTTCAAAGGACATCTGGTCTAATTAGCATATTAAACTTTTATTATTACAGATTACCAGGATAATTTTAAAAAATAAATTGAATAAAATATGTCTTATTCCAAAACAAATAATAAGAAAATATTGTAAGACAATAAACAAGAATTCAGTACTAATTCAGACAAATAGAACAATGGAAAAATAATAGAACACTCAAAAATATATACTAGTCAGTATATAGAGCCTCACTGTAAATAAATATTCTATTTTATTTCTCCCATAGGAAAACATTTAAAATGTTATTAAACCTTTAATTCATACCTCATAAATTCCAGGAGATTAAAATTTTGAATGTCAAAATAAGATAACATAATGCTTAACACAGGATTTAAGTGATTATGTACATATTTTAAAATATGTTTTTATAAATAAGCCAAGAAAATGGAGGTTATCTAAACATAGTCATAATTGACTCCTGAAAATAATTGCTCACTGTATGTGACACAATGTTGTCCAGTAGAACTTTCAAAGATGATATAAATGTTCTATATTTGATCTGTTCAATATCATATTTTGAGCACTTTTTGACAGTGTGACTGAGAAACATCTGGAAAATGCTACTATATTGAAAAACATGGCCTATGGACAATGCTTCTGCTATATTAATAATAAGAAACCATGTGACATATTATCTGTCTACAGTCAGTAAATGTTCATTTAAATGGTGAAAAGATCAATAAAAATGATACATAAAATTATTTCAAAAAATAATTTTTAGGACAAACCTAAGTGGTTAGAGGACAAAAGAAAAGAGGATCAACCTTTCTAGGATTAAAATACATACAATTAAAGTAATTAATACACATCACTTCTCATCTACCAAACTGGGGAACAATAAAATAATATGCATAAAAATATTTATAATCAGCTGGAATTGGAGCAAAGGATGCACCCTCAATTCATTTCTTTTGCACATGGTAATTCTTATAACTTCTCCTAAAATCTTCCTTTTAAAATTTTCTTCACATTTTTTTCCTCTAAATCAAAAACCCTCTCAAGAGGCTACATGTGTGTGGCTCTCTGGGCTTTGACAGATCTGCATCCCACTGGACCTCTTGTGAAAATCTCTCCCCCTTCTAGTTATAGAATGGCCATTGTGTTATTTTCCATTTGTCTGCTGAGATTCTCAGTCCCTACATTCATTGCATGTATCCTCTTTATTAAATGTTTGTTTTAAAGCATTCTTTTTCTAATTACAGCATCATCATCTATGAATTATCTCCTTTTGTTATGGAACACATGTTCCTGTGTCTTCAGGTAGCTAGGAAATTGCACCCTAAGAATTTGTATTAGCTAAATACAATTGCTGGGCATCACCACAAAAATGTGTGTTTTTATGTCATTTTGAAAGTGTAAGAGTGGAAAAAAACAGCTTATTTAGAGATAAAAAGAGTAGAGAAGATAGAATAATAATGAAGTGGTGGATTCAGATGAAAAATGATAAATTATAACACTGAGTTATTCATATAATAGGCAAAACAGGATCAAAGCATATAAAGACCATTTAGCAAATAAAAGAGTGGGGAATCAAAGCTTGAAATAAAGGAATAATAATGTCAGCTTGTTTAGAAGAGAATTCATGTTGAGATACGATAAATATAGCATCATTCAAAATTCACGTGTAAAAGAGAAGAACATTTAATACATTATATAATTTAAAACTAGAAAATATATATGAATACATCAGAAGGTCTATTTGAAATTCAATTTCTCATCTAATCATAAAGTGGAAAATGTCCTTTTGTTTGAAATGTTTCTCACTTGGTATACCAAGATATTATGTAAAGCTAAGAGCAAAAAAAATATTTAAGGGTTTATGGTAATGGCATCTAAAATAGCATGACGAAATGATAGGATTATCATGAATAAAAAATGTCATGAACTGTACTTGGAATTCTTTTTCTTACTTTATGAGTGTTTTATAATAGCAAAGTATACTTTAAATGGAATATGTACGGGACTGCACTTGATTAGAATCCTTACAGAGAATTGTGTGAAAGATCTTGTTTTTGAATACTGATTCCTTCAATTTTCACTTATAATTATAGATATGTTTTTGCCTCAAACATTTTCTTCAACCAAGCTGTCAACCAAGCAACTCTCAAATTATTAGAATAAAAATGAAATGTGCTATATAAAAACATAAAAAACAAATTAATTAGCCTTATTCATGTTTCTAATTGAGTTAAAGAAAGTAGTTAAAGATCTTAAAATTAAAAGGTTTATTTTCACTTTTTTGTATATACATAAAGTATATGTGTGTATGTATTTTAAAACATATGTATAATTGATAAATATATTTTTCACTTCCATGACTTTAATTTTACATAATATTTTCTAAAATCCTTAGAAAAGTATTTAATGTGAATTTATTTTTGGTTTGGAAAGAGGTCTAATTTTTAGATGAATTTTGTATATTAATATTATGTTATTGTTATTAATTTTAAGAGCTTGTAACTGGTAAAAAAGTCATCTCACATTTTGAAAAGAGCATCCATCCATAATAAGATTCAATATCTCTGAGGCAAAGTAAGAATGAATAATATTATGATGTCTAATAAGTATGCCAATTATAATCATAAGTATGTGAGCCAAGATCTATTCTAAATATAAGGTGTGACTTCAAAATATGTGACATTATTTTATTTGTAGAAAGTCATTGTTTTTACATGAATAAAGCTTTAAAACTTACATTTAAAGAGGGAGCTACATCTAATGGAAATGAAGGGAAACTAGCCAAAATGTAAAAAATGAATAATACATCTATTTCTAAATTTTTCTTTTTCTTCTCTCTCTCTTACCCACTCCCTCTTGTGCTTCCTTTTAATGTTTGAAAAGATTTTATGTTTTAGTAAAAGGTATAAAAATCCCTACTAAGAAATCTGTACTTATGTTAAAAGTATGTTTTACTAAGTCTTCTTATGTAAAACATAGTACATAGGAACTGGGTGTCACCCAAACTCAAGGCTTGGTTAAGATGAAAGATCACTTGAAAAAAAATATATGGCAAGTTTGAAGTATTAGGGGTGGAGGAAGAAATCCTAATAAGGTAAATTCAGTGAGAGAATCATCCATCCCCTCCCTCCTGGTTGGTATTTTACCCAGGTCTACTAGAGTAAACATAATTTCACTAGAGGCCCAGTGCATGAAATTCGTGCACGGTGAGGGGGTGCAGAGGGTGGGGGGAGACAGGTGTCCCTCAGCCTGGCCTGCACTCTCTCCAATACAGGACCCCTCTTACAATCTACGACTGCTGGCTCTAAACCGCTCGCCTGCCTGCCTGATTGCCCCTAACCACTCCCCTGCCAGCCTGATTGATGCCTAATGGCTCCCCTGCTGGCATGGTACCCCCCCAACTGCCCTCCCATGCAGGCCTGTTCATGCCTAACTGCCCTCCCCTGCAGGCCTTGTTTCCCCCAAATGCCCACCTCTGCAGGCCTGGTCCCCCCCAACTGCCTTCCCCTGCAGGACTGGTCCCTGCAACTGTCCTCCATTGCAGGGCTGGTCCCCCCCAACTGCCCTCCCCTTCAGGCTTGGGTCTCCCCTAACTGTCTTCCTCTGCAGGCCTGTTAGCCCCCAACTGCCCTCCCTTTCAGAATGGTCCCTCCCAACTGCACTCTCCTGCTGGCCTCATCACCCACAATTGCCCTCCCCTTGCCGGTCATCTTTGACCACAGGGGGGTGGCCATCTTGTGTGTTGGAGTATGGCCAATTTGCATATTACTACTTTATTACATAGGACTAGAGGCCCGGTGCACAAAAAGTTGTGCACTCTGGGGGAAGGGAGGTCCCACAGCCCGGCCTGTGCCCTCTCACAATCAGGGAGCCCTCGGGAGATAACGAACTGCTGGTTTAGGCCCGTTCCTGGGTGGCAGAGGACAGGCCCAATCCCTAGGTGCAGCCCCTGGTCGGGCTCAGAGCAGGGCTGATTGGGGAGTTGGGACACCACCCCTGTCATGCACAGAGCAA
>NW_006297660.1:881703-884711 GCF_000327345.1 Myotis davidii
CAATTTTTCAAACTGTAAGCTCAGAGGCCAGCAGCGGCAGGCGGGGAACGTTGGAGTCCTCAGTCACTGAAGCAAGCAAGCCTCATGTTCGCCTCAAGCTGCCTGGCTGCCAGCTGCCATCATGGCTGGCAGTTAATTTGCATATCGCCCAGATTAGCCAATGGGAAAGGTAGTGGACGTACGGTAAATTACCATGTTTCTCTTTTATTAGATAGGATGGTTAAACTAGGACACTTGAAGAGTTAAAAGGGTACTGGTAGTAATTATTTCCAAAAACTGGAGCAAATTGAGATGGGTCTGGCCAATTATAACATAATTTAATCTTAACTCGGGGACATTAGAAGAAAAACTTAACAGAGTTATTAAATTATTTATTGTGTATTTATAAAGTAAATCTTCTATATATATATTTTACAAAATCTGTGAAATTTGAAATCGTTATTAATCTTTTGTGGGAATGTATTTTTCTATGGTTTGAGATTCTGTGTGTTGTCATTTTGTGAATGAGAAATAGAAATTGTATGTTTGTAGATATGAAGGCTAAGGGAAGAGATTAAGTTTACGTTCTCATCCATGCTCAAGGCTAACCCATTAACAAAAAAAAAATAACAACTATTACCTGTGTGTATGTGCGTATTTGTTCATATCTGTAGTCACCTGCATACACATACTCCCTTCATGCCATCTCTCATTCCAGTACCACAATGCTGCATTCCTCTGCTTCACAGCCAAAAGTTTTGAAGATTCTTTTTATTCTATCTGCCCTTATTGTTTTATTAGTCCTTAACAAAGGTCTTGTGCTGTTAAGCTCTTTTGGCTATGCTTATCAAACAATATATATTCCTCCACCTTCTTCCCTGTTAATGCTATTCTGAAAAGTTTACAAGTGCTGTGTGGAGATACCTTGATTTCAAGAAAGAATGTATTAGCTCCTTTTGCAGTAACAGGCATTTGCCCGTGAAATAAGATATTTTCTTCTGGAGTTTACATAGAAGTTCTTCCTTAGAAGAGTGGATTTAGGTAGACAAGTCATCCAGAAATAATTATAAGTGAAAATAGAAAGAATAAAATCCAAAACAAAATTAAATATGTGTCTATCAACTCAGAGGGCAAAAATGTGACTGAATATCAGACTAAGAAGCTGGGTAGAAATAGCACACAACCAGAATACATTAAAAGAGAGAGAGAGAGAGAGAGAGAGAGAGAGAGAGAGAGAGAGAGAAATTCTTTAACTCGGTTTTGAATGTCACCAAACTAATCTTCAGTCATATCATTAAATGGTCAATTCATTTATATTTATATTTTGGCAATCCTATTTTTAATTGCTAAATTTATTTGTTTCTTATCTCCTTATATAACATGGTAGACTATTAATTTTCCATAGAAGTGACACTGTTCCAAAATATGTTTATGGAAGCAAATTAGATTTTTATTCCTCTGTATATATCTTCCCTCTCATATTAGACACTATTTCTTAAAGATTGATACCCCCATTGTTTGTTTGCATATTTGTTTGTTTTTAGGATTTTGTTTCAGTTTAATGCCTATCTAATATGGCAATTCTTCTTAAACGTTTGATGAATTTAGGCTGCTGGTTTATATTTATAAATTATATTCAAGTCTGCTCAGTATTCATTGCTTGAATTGGTTTCTCCACTCATGTAAAAATCACCGTTCCTCCTGAGTGAGCACAGACGATGATTACAGGAAACCTGGTCACAGTGAGTGTTTGGAAATTCACAGACAAGCAGCCTATTCTCTATGTTTGCAGAGGTTCCTTCCAGGTTTAGAAGACCTCTGCTCATCACAGTATCACATAACATTATATGTGGCATCGCTCTCATTTTTTCTCTCATAACAAAATGTCCAAGTAGCGTTTTTCTACAGTAAAATGTCCCTGTGGTTTTTATTGATAGCGTTTTTCTTTCTTCTCATAGGACTTCATTCTAGGAAAAAAAAATGCTGCAACTATTCAACTGACAGTTAGGGATTGGATATTATTCTGTATTCCTACTGCTAATCATTTCAATACTTTCCTACTAGCTGACCTCGAACCACAGCTCTTTCTATTTCTGATCTTTGGATAGTATTTGTGTTTCTAAAAACAATACACTTCTCAGATTTTCGCTCATGTACCTATTCTGAGTAGGATTCCCTCAGTCATTCATGTGAGGATACAGAAAGATGGGGTCATTGCCAAGTCAAGAAGAGAGTTTTTATCAGAACCCACCATGATAGAACCCTGATCATGGTTGTTCTAATCTCCAGAGAAGTGAGAAAATAAATTTTTGTTGATTTAAGCCACCCAGTCTATGGTATTTTGATATGGCAGTTTGATTGAGCTGACACAAAAGATAAATAAATAGTTTACTCAGTCATCTTAACTAGAAGTCACACATCATTTCTGTACTCTCAACCATTGTTTCCTTCTTAAAATGTAATTGCCACTCTTCCTCCTCCTCCCTTCCTCCATGTTTTCTTCCTTCTCATCCTCTTCCTTCTCTATAAACTAGTCTTCATCTTTCCTTTCTAATGCTACTGGTTTTCTTATTGATGGTCCTTTTCTAGTTCTTCTTATGACCACATTTTTAATGTTAATATTTTAAGACATTCTATCACTTACAAGTCACGCTTCTCTTAGCAAAACCCATTCATTACCCTAACTCCAGTTAGTTCTTTTGTGCTGACTTGTTCTACATCTAACCCACATGGGCTTTTTAAGTCAAAGTAAAAAACTCATATTTTATTCTCAGTCTACTGGGAAGATACTAAAGTGCTGGGGTCTGACCCCAGCATGTCCAGGGGTCCCCAAAGGTGTGGACAGAGTCGGCAAAGAAGGAATGACACGGAGACAGCGTTCAGTTGATCAGCAGCCTTGCCAGGATATCTAGCCACAATCTCCAGCCAAGTACTGTGTCCATGTTCTCTTGCTAGGTTCTCCAGCCAGGTTCTCCAGGTTCTCCAGCCAGGTTCTGTAGCCATGCTCTCACACTAGGTTCTCCAGCCCG
>NW_006297660.1:884808-889556 GCF_000327345.1 Myotis davidii
GCGCTTAGTTAAGGGGTTTTATTCCCTCCCTAACTTCAGGGCAAAATCCCTACCTGGGGAAACAACCTTTCTCGGAGAGGTTACCTTGGTTAAAACACAGCACCAAGAAGGTGAGCAAACATATTATGAACAGTATGCCATATATGCCAGGTCCCTTCGAAACAGCAAGGATGGACTGGCTCCCGGCACTGAAGAGTCCTAATAGAAGAGAGAAGTGATCTCTCTTCTATTTTGTAGAAGAACACTCTGCTTTAGGGTGGACAGAGTAAGTGCTATAGAAGTTGGAATTCACACATTCTACTTCCTCTAGAACTTGAATGTATTCTCTGAATGGAATCTCACTGCTTCTGATTTGCCCAATTGTTCTCACTTACTGATCCTTTAAACAAACCCTGCCTTATAGGGGTGCAACACAGATATTTTTATTAAGCAAAGATGACCTCCTCCTTTAAATGAGATAAGCATTAATCCCTCTAAAATTGTAAATTTTAAAATTTCTTTGATAGAACTAAGGAAGAAGTTGATTCTGAGATAGAAACAACAATATCCATTACAGTTTGTGAGGGGAATAATAGAAAAGCAGGAGGAGTTGTTGGGGAGCTGTTACAACTGTCTGGCTGCATTCATACATTAAGATTGGTTGAGGTTTTAGCCAAGGAGATAGAGAAAGGATATATTTGTGATATATTTTGAATGCAAGATCAGCAAGGCTTGTTGATTTACTTTAGATGTGATGAGTAAAGGCAGAGGAATCATGAAAATGGTGCCTTCTACATGGATAGAGAACATTAGGAAAGAGCATATTTTGGGAGAAACTCAACAGTTTATTTTTGGTGTGTTAGAAAAGGAAAATGTATAATATTAGGTGGAGAGAATGAAGAGTGAAGGCAGGGAAGACCATTATAGATTTTTTAACTTTCTCTCTCCATCTAGAAGAGAATGGAGATTATCTGACAGAGAATTAAGGAAAACACCAACTTGGGAAAGAGAAAGACAAAATCTGAGTTACAAAAACCAGGAGAGTCATAAGATAAAAGAATAATGATGCCCTTAGTGACCTTGAAATATAAAGTTTCAACATACATAGTTTATAGCTTATGAAAAAGTAAATAAGCAATTAAAGTAAATACATTTTAAAACAACAATTTCTAAGATTTTTGTCAATGAAACAAAATTATGGGTATTTAGCACAACTTGAGAGAATACTAAGGACAAGGGGAGGACTGCATTTTGTGTTCATCCTATATAATGAAAGACTAATATGCAAATTGACCAAATGACAGAATGACCGGTTGCTATGACATGCTTGACCACTAGGGGGTAGATGCTCAATGCAGGAGCTTCCCCCTAGTGGGCAGTGTGCTCCTACAGGGAGAGCGCCACTCAGGCAGAAGCTGGGCTCATGGCTGGTGAGTGCAGCGGTGGTGGTAGGAGCCTCTCCTGCCTCCATGGCAGCACTAAGGATGTCCGACTGACGACTTAGGCCCAGTCCCCCTGGAAGCTATCAGTTGGACATCCCCCGAAGGCTCCCAGACTGTGAGAGGGCACAGGCTGGGCTGAGGGAGTCCCCCTCGCCCCAAGTGCACGAAGTTCAAGCACTGGGGGTCTAGTTGTATAATAAAACACTGCAAAAAACTGTGCTAATTCAGAAGAGAGTGAGTAATGTAAACATACTTTCTATTTTAAAGACAATTAGCTTTATAATCTTTAAGTGTGTAGGATCTGAGAGAGTTAAGTGCCGCTGAGCAGTAAGACCAGGTCATGAAATGTCCTGTCCAGAAATTACTAAGAAACAAATGAATTGCATAACAATGTAAGCTTCTTGGTACAAAATCTACAGAAGGACCCAGTTGAAATGCAAATGCCTTTATTATGCTGAATCACATTATACCTCATAAATAGCATAATGCACATAAGCCCCATGAAAACTGTTTGTATTGAGAAAATAAAATACATTAACATGAGAACATGAATATATTAGATAATGCCTATAAAGGCAGCTTTATAAAGTATTGCATTTTATTTTCCATTTAATGTTTTAATTTTCCTAGTTTCTTATAAAATAACTTTTCCAGAGTCATGAACTAGCAGATATTAAAAGGGGAATATTTACATCTGATTATAAATTTTAACAAGAAGATTTATTAAACAAAGTAACCCTGATGAATTGTTTATTCCTTTATTCAGTATGTTGATATTTTCACCAACACTAGTGTTCAGAATTCTTCTCATTAAGCAATGATTTATTTAAATATTTGGAAACAATAAAATTTTGATGTGAGTATTATTTTAAAAGTGTGTAAAATATAAACAGTCCACCTAGTTGAATTAACCTAAAAAACTGCAAACAAATTCTCAATAATAAAGCAAATTACTTTCTCTGTAATTTGTCTGACATCTGTGAAAAAATCCAAGATGAAGTAATTTTCAATAAATACTTTATATATTGCTTAATGTCAATGCCTTCCAGCTAAAGACATCAAGGAATACAACTGCAGTTGAGAAAATTGAGTTACTTTTTGTTGCAGCAACAGAGAACACTGGACTAATGTTGGCAGAAAGTGTGGGTGAGTCTCTGAATATTCTACTGAGTCTTATAATTAGAAGGAAGGAAGACAAGACCCAGGCACAACTATAAATGGTAAAGAAGCAACAATCACTCATATTAGATGGGAGAGGAGGACATGGTGTTTTCAACTTGAACAGTGGACATGTTTGGTCTGTATTCAGACATGATTAGGTAGCTGTGCCATATTTGTCTCCATCCATCATGGTCAGAGTTGCCTTTCCTGATGCTGATGTTCTGTGAAACTGCTTATGTTCAACAGGAGAGCAACAAAGCCACTGTGAGTAAAAGACCAGCTTGTAGCAATGCCAATGCCTAGCTAACACTACCAGGCCAGCTTTTCCCTTTTTTGGTACCAATAGGAAATACACAGCTTACGAACTAGTTCCTCTCTTCTGTATACCTGATTAATAGTTATTTGTATAGAAATTTATAGTCTATCTATATTAACTAAAATGGTCAAGACCAGAGTAATCATGATCGACAGCAAAAGTTGCATACGGAGTGAGAAAATGTGAAGAATCACCTGTGCTAATGGTGATTGAGAAACAAAGACTAGAAGTCACTGGAATAAAAACCTACAGCACCAAGAATGATAATAAAAGAAGGGCAACATCAGAGACACTGAGATAATGATCAGGAAAATTAATGACAGAATGGCATTTGAAGTAAATTGACAAGTTCTGTTTAGTATCTTTGGAAATGCAAGGAAACAGGAATAAACAAAGCAATCTTGAAAAAAAATCCAGAGAACATATATTTGTAGATATTATAATCATTATAAAGCTACAATAACTAAAACAATGTAATACTGGAACAAGGACAGAAAAAAATCGAGAATAGAACAGAATAGATTCCAGGAGTAGTCCCACCATGTACACGCTGCACTGTCATACAGTGTGGAGGGCTATTTCCTAAGTTTACTAGACCACTTGGAAAGGCAATGGAAAATATGTATCTGTATCTTGACTTCTAACTCACAATATATACAAACATAACTTTCAAATATAATCTAGATCGAAGCATACAATTTAAATAATAAAAATTATAGAAGATGACATAGGGAAATATCTTTAGGATCTTGCTTATATACTTTTTGATGATACACAAGGCACTAAATAAAGGAAATAATGGAGATCTTTAAGTATAATAAAGTTATTAACTTTTTAATACACTGCTGTTTGGAATTTGAATTTTTGCAATGACAATACATAACTGTAAGTATCTAAGAAGCAGGGTATATGCATATCATGTACATCTGTAATTCCACTTTTAGGTATAAACTGGAAAATGTATTTTACATATTTTTTCAAAACAATGTATAGGACTATTCTCAGGATCCTCCTCTGCAAAAGCTAAAATCAAACAACCCAGTCATGCCTTTGCTTTAGAATGGATAGGTACACTTAGATGTATTCATACAGCGGATTTAGTCGACAGTCTCTGTTAGGGTTCCCAATGTTTCCTGATTCTTGGTATTTACATTCTTTGCAATCACTTCCCTTTGAGTGTGGCTAGCACTATTGACTTACTTCTAAGTGTTAGAGTACAAGGAAAGTAACAGGATTTCACTTTTGAAATTCAGTAACAAAGGGACTGGAACTTTTTTCTTGGATGTTCTCTCTCCCTTTTCCACTCACACTGAGAGGAGTCAGCTGCCATGTGCTGAGTTGACCTATAAAGAGGCTCACAAGACAAGGAACCAATGCTTCTTCACAACATTCAGTGTGGACTTGCAAATTAATTTGAAATCAGTTTTCCCTCTTGTAGTTTTTAATATATATCTAATCTAATAAAAGAAAAACATGCAAATTGACTGCACCTCTGCTATGCCACAAGCCACGCTCACCAGCCAATCTGAGTGACTATATGCAAATTAACCCAAGAAAAAATGGCAGCCGGCAGCCACAGAACTGGAGCAAGGAGGAGGCTTGGTTGCCTGGTGATGGAGGAAGCCAAGCTTCCTACCTGCCCTGGCTGGCTGTGGCCTCTGCTCAAGGCAACAAAGTTTCAATTATAGAAAATAAATAAATCCCAGATGCCTGCTTCCAGCCAGCCTCAACTGGGAGCCTGGGTGGCTGGGGGCCGTGGCCAGCCTGCAAACAGCCATCAGCCCCTCACCCAGGATGGCCAGGCACCCTCAGTGGGGTGAGGGTCCCGCTGTGGGGCTTGGCCAACCCGC
>NW_006297660.1:889583-894023 GCF_000327345.1 Myotis davidii
CCCCCAGAGGGCAGATACGTGCAGATGCTCAATGCAGGAGCTGCCCTCTGGTGGTCAGGGTGCTCCCACAGCTGGAGCTCGGTTCAGCCACAAGTCAGGCTGCCGGCTGCCAGTACAGCGGTGGTGGTGGGAGCCTCTCTTGCCTCTTCAGCAGCACTAAGGATGTCCGACTGCAGCTTAGGCCTGCTCCCTGCTGGCAAATGGACATCCCCCGAGGGCTCCCGGACTGCCAGATGGATGTCTGACTGCCAGCTTAGGCCCAATCCCTCAAGGAGCGGGCTTAAGCCAGCAGATGGTCATCCCCTGAGGGGTCCCAGCTAGACTGAGAAAGGGCACAGGCCAGACTGAGGGACCCTCCCGAGTGCACAAATTTTTGTGTACTGGGCCTCTAGTGCAGTTTTTCCTGTTGTAAAGGTTTGAGATGACTGTCACCCTGGCTTATACCTTGACTGCAGACTTAGGGCAGACTATGAGCCACAGGTACTCAATTACTTTCTGCCCAGATATTTGGCCAACAGAAAGTTTGAAGCTAATAAACGTTTGTTTCTTTAAGCCTTAGTGTTTAGGGGTAATATATATTAAAGCAATAGAAACAAATTCATGTAAGAGCTATGAGAATCAACAAACTAAAATTACATAAAAAATGTGTAAATTTTGAAAAAAAATGGAATAATAAAATCAGGCACAAAATGGTACATAGTATGTAACTCCATTTGTAAAGAGTTCAAAACTTTTATAAACCTAATAATGAATATTCTTGGGATAAAAGAGTGCTTGGAAGTTCTGACAAGGGAAATTGTGGGTCTGTTTCTTCTTTTTTATGGAGATATATCAAGCCAAATTCTTTTGATCTATACTTTTTCTATAGAGATGTTATGCTTGGAAAATGTTCACATGAAAACATTTTTCAGTTTGTTAATCTTTTCATGTCTTTTATTTTTAAACTACAGGCCCATTTTCAGGAAGATTTCTGCAAGAATAAGGCTTTGCTCACATCTCTGCCTTTCCTACCCCACTCGTCGCCAGGCCCTGCTGCTCTTACCCTGCCTTTCTCTGCAGCTTCTCTCCCGCCCGTCTCCGCTACCTCCGCTCTGTTGCTTGGCTTCCTTCTGCAGTGTCTTCAGTCTTCGCTCCCAGCCAGTATATGCAAATGAGCAGCCATCTTTGTTAATTTGCATATTGCTCTGATTAGCCAATGGTGGGCATAGCGAAGGTATAGTCAATTTGCATCTTTGTCTATTATTAGATATTATGTATATATGAAAATAACATAATAATGAATTACTTTTAAATCAAAATATAGTTTTTCTACCTATAACCAGTTATTGTATACTTTTGCATATATTGCAATTACTGATAATTTAGGAATTGGTTCTACCACCTTGTTGCTTGTTTCAAATTACCATATTGTCATTTTTTTTTCCTACTGACTGGATCAATTTTCTTTTGTTCAACATCTCTCCCTGAATTTTGGTACGGGGGCTGACCCAAGGCTCATTAAAAATGATATTTAAACTTATCTTTCATATCCTAGTCCAAAGCTTGATAAGTAAGCAGGATCAATCAGTGGGGACTTTTGATGATAATATATTGGTAAAATACTAGAATATATATGTATTCAAATGTTTATAGAAAATTAATAAATTACACAACATGCATAGAAGTCAGAAAAATCCTGAGGGGGAAGAATTTGCATTTGAACAAGTAGATTTGAAGTTCTATAAAAGGCTACACTGTGCAGATATTACTTCCATTTGCCCTGATAATGGGTTTGCACCCCATGAATTGACGATATAAAGAGAAAAGCTATTTGCAAATGAAGTAAATAGCACTTAGAAATGTAACCACATGTGGTAGAGCTAAAATCTATTCAGAAAATGTCTGTAGGTTATTTTAGGAGTTAAAATTGAGTATAAAACATACTAATATGTTCAAGTTCTAATGATATTTTAAAAAATATTTACATAATTATCTATAATGCTAAACAAATGACAATTAACATGGAACCAACTTCAAAGGGCAGGGAAAACAATAAACAGATGGGTCAGTTTCACATTAAATGATATACATAAGAGGTAATGGAAAGTAATTGCCTGATTCTTTGCAAAATTTGCATCAGAGAAACTTAAGATGGTTGTACCACACTGAGAAGAAAATCAGGTAGTTTTAGAACTTATCATCCAGGAAAGACTTCCCTGTTGCTAAGTTACGCCTATAGATTCTCTATGATATAATAGAAATGTAATGAGAAAAGATGAATTTAAGAGCCTTATTTGAGCACAGAAAGGAACAGTTTTGTAGAATTGTTCTGGCTTGCAAATTCTCACTAGGGAATTATTGTAATTCATCAGAGGAAACAAAATATAGAAACTATTGTGTTTTGCAAAAATGCATGTTTGAAAACATTTAATGGTACTTCAGACCTTGTGCTCTTTCATGTCGGTATTAATATATTGTTAAAATAGTTCAGTTTCTTCACCACCTCTTCTATCAGCAAGCTATGTGAACTCTCTTTCTCTTCTGAGAAATAGAAAATCCTTTCAATCCCGGAACTTGTAAATTAAATTAGCATTAATTAGGATTGAAGGTCTTAAACGGTTTATTGTAACCAAATTATTCTCTCTATCTCTTAAGCTCCAAAAAAGGCAGGTGGCCACCAAGTGGAAGAGGATTCAGAGGGTTTCATTAAAGGCAGACAAGGTTTATTGAGGTCAGAGGATTAAGCTACATTGGAATGCATGTAAATATATATGGGGTTAAAATGTTAAATATGCACATATGTGTTTGTGTGGGGGTTTTTATGTGCAGGGTGTCATCAATATGATGATGATGATGATGATGATGATGATGATGATGATAGCAAGTGAATACAGATACACTTAATGCTACCATGTGCCAGACAGTGCTCATAGAGTGAAATACTTGAAACATAAAACATGGCTGGTAAGTGACAGAACCAGGACTGAAGCCCAGGGAGTCTCACAGCATTGCTCATGATCCTAACCCTATTTATTCTGCACTTCATTATACAGGGTGTCCCAAAAAATGTAGACACAGTTTGAATAATTATTAAATCCAATGGGTTAAATCTGAAAAGAAAGAAACATCATTTGATCTACCAGCTGTTAAGTGTGGATACATATTTTGGACATCCCATATATTATTAAATGATATTAATTCCTATACTATACTGTCTCTCCATATGCATTGCCATGCAGTAAGAAAAATGTTAAGTCTAGCAATGTTTTATTTATAAATTAACACACCATGTCTATCAAAATTTTAGATATTTTAAGTTTGAATTTTTATTACTAAAATTTAGCGGGACATAAATATACAAGTATGTGTCTATGTGTTGTGTCTGTAAGACAAGGATGAAATAACTATAAACAAGTTCACTTTAGTATATCATAAAGTAGTGGATAAAAATGTAAATGTATAAGTATTTTCTATATATTTTTGTCCATATTGAGGAAATGACAATATATTTGATACAGAACTTTTTGGACTGGAACACATGGTGTTCCCCTAGGCGGGATGACTTCTCCAGATTCCTGCAAGGAATGGGCCTAAGCAGGAAGGCGGACATTCCCCAAGGGGTCCTTAGTGCTGCTGCAGAGGCAGGAGAGGCTCCCACCACTGCATCTATGCTCGCCAATCGTGAGCCTGGCTTCTGGCTGAGTGGTGCTCTCCTGTGGAGCAGCTCCAGCATTAAGCATCTGTCCCCTGGTAGTCAGTGCATGTCATAGCAACCGATCATTCCACCATTCAGTTGATTTGCATATTAATCTTTTATTACTAGTATATAGGACTAGCATATAGGACTAGAGTCCCGGTGCATAAATTCATGCACCAGTGGGTCTCTCGGCCCGACCTGCCAGGCAGGGCCAAAACCAGCTCTCTGACAACCCTGAGGAATCCCGGATTGTGAGAAGGCACAGGCCAGGCCAAGGGACACCACTGGTGCACATCATAGCAAGTGGTTGAGTATACATTAGCATATTACACTTTAATTGGTTGGACAGCCGACCAGATGACCAGACACATGGCATATTGGGCTTTTATTAAATAGGACTAGTGGCCCAGTGCACGAAATTCGTGCACGGGAGGAGAGTGTCCCTCAGCCCAGCCCGTACCCTCTCCAATCTCGGACCCTTTGGGGGATGTTAACTACTGGTTTAGGCCTGATCCCAAGATGTCCGACTTCCGGGATCGGGTCTAAACCGGCAGTTGGACATCCCTTTCACAATCCTGGACCGCTGTCTCCTAACCACTCACCTGTGTGCCTGCCTGACTGCCCCTAATTCGTGCACGGGAGCAGGGAGTTCCTCAGCCTGGCCTGCACCCTCTCCAATCCGGGACCCCTCAGGGCTGCTGGCACCTAACTGCTCACCTGCCTGCTGGCCTGATCCCCCTAAGTGCTCTCCCCTGCTGGCCTGG
>NW_006297660.1:895335-902944 GCF_000327345.1 Myotis davidii
GGCTGGGGGCGGCCCCCCTGCGGCCTGTCTCTGCTCCCCCAACCCCAGTGCGAGGCGGGGCTTGGGGCGGCTGGTTGCGGCCCCCTGCGGCCGGTGTCTCTGCTCCCCCAACCCCAGCGCTGACCAAGCAGGCCCAGAGGCCCTCCACCAGCAGATTGAGGCAGAACTCCTGCATCATCACCAGACTTCGCTCTGCCCTTTGGAGCCTACGTATGCAAATTAGACACCATCTTGGCTGGCAGTTAGTTTGCATGTCGCGCTAATTAGCCAATGGGAAGGGTAGCAGTCGTACGCCAATTACCATGTTTCTGTTTTATTAGATTGGATGATGCAAATATCACTTTAACTTTCACAGTAAACTTGTAATTATTTTCCATAGAAATGGGTGCTATTTTTTGATCAATGGATGCTTACATACTTCAACCTTATGTTGAATTACTTTAGTAAAATTAATTTAATTCATGTTTTTAATTATCAAAAGTAATTTTTAAGTGAAAAATTTTATTTCAGATAAGCTTGGATTGGACTTTTTGTGTATAAGAAATAAACTATGCATCTGTTCCATTAGTTGATTACTCATTATCATAAATCCATGATTTTTAAAATACACTTTCACTACATTTGTATCTATATTTCTATCTATCCAACATCTATCATCTATCTATTATCTACAGTCTTTAAGCATATGTCAATTCTAAATCAACTTGTATCAATACAAGTACAGATATCAATAATTGAGAAATAAGTCTTCAAAATTCATCTTTAAAGTAACATTTTTAAAGCTTTTTTAACTTTTTTTAAAATTGATTTTAGAAAGGAAGGGAGAGGGAGAGAGAGATATATAAACATCAATGATGAAAGAGAACCACTGATCAGCTGCCTTCTGCATTCCCCCTACTGGGGTTGGAGCCAGCAAACCTGGGCCCTTGAATGGAATCAAACCCAGGACCCTTCAGTCGACAGGCCAATGCTCAACCCACTGAGCCAAACCAGCTAGGGCCCTAAGTATCATTTTTATTGCTTCATTTTTATTATCTGAAGGACAAATGAAAAACTAATCAAAAGACAAAAAAAAAATGATACATTTGTTCCTTCAATTACAAGTTTATGTGACCCTATCATTCCTATGAATAAAGCATTTGGTATTTAGATTAGCATATGAAAACATAAATTTGGAGAAAGTATTTGCTTAAATGGTGTATATTGAAACAACCTGTTTTTAAAAAGCTTCTCTACAAAATGCTTTCAGAGAGATGCTTCGTTCTGATGGCAGGGGACTGACCTAATTAAGATGCCTAACTAGACTGAATGCCTATATATTTCCAGTCTAAATTCTCTAAATGATTTTGTGCGGTGGCAGTTAGGAAAATATAAAGACCACCGGGGAATTGATCTTGTGACTTCTGCTTCATTACTTGAATACATTTAATAAACTGAGTGAGCAGGGTCCTCAGAAAGGATGTAACACTTGTCATCATTACTCATCAGCCTATGTACGGACATTTCACCATGATGAAAAGAAAAGCTACTTCAGTGATTATGTCCTTGAGTACAAAAAGGGTAGCTAGTCTCTGCTTCTTTTACTTTATTTTTAGATGTATATGAAACCATTACCAATACCCTCTGGTCTTTTTCAGACAATTCTTTCCATTTTATCTCATAAATCACAAATGTGTAGCCTTTAATGATCCAGATAAGAAAGTATAGACATTAGAGTGTTTATTCGGTCCTTTTAGGATTCTTTCTTTATATGATATATAATATAAATTGTACGGTCGTCACTTTAATATCCAAAAATCAAGAATTTTAGTGTTACCCTACCATGAAAACATTATCAATGATAAATTTAAGTTATCCTATAGAATGTTTTTATCTCATAAAGTCTTGCGTAAACTATCAAAATCCCAAATGCCCTGAAACAAATTTCAGGTGACAAATTAGAATAACATTTGCCAAATAATAAATATAATATTGAAATTT
The DNA here is from genome assembly GCF_000327345.1 of Myotis davidii. Taxonomy (NCBI): domain Eukaryota; kingdom Metazoa; phylum Chordata; class Mammalia; order Chiroptera; family Vespertilionidae; genus Myotis; species Myotis davidii. Next base: position 897,316 of record NW_006297660.1, read on the forward strand.
ATATTTTTTATACTGTGGGGATGAAAATCTGCTATATAACATTAACCAATTATTAACAAAATATTGCTTATGATACCACCAAGTTCAAAGGTTCCTGATAGGTTATATTGAATTTTTTAATAAACTTTAAATTAGAGGATAATTTTAGTATATAAGCAATACCCTAGAGGATCTCTTATTTTCAGATACAGTACTTTTTACTTCCATTGTGTAATAGCAAACCAATTTCTCTTTAATAGGATCACTCTCCCCAGCAAGTACCATGACCCCCTCTTTGCCTTTTAATTCAGTGGCATAAGAATCCCAAAGAAGCCAGATAGCAATTTGAACTTCTAGCTCGAGGGAATCATTTTGTGTTCCCTGGAACAAAGACTTCTAGTCAAGCCTAACACCATGGGGGCAAAAAGCAAAAATTTTATTAAGTAAATCACTAGGAATAACAGTGAGAAAAGCCACTTCAGTACCCAAGAATAGCTGGATAGTGTTTTCCTACTTCTGTAAGTAAGTTTTCCATTATATTACATGGGCATACATTTTCACATCACTATTTCCTGTTCCCTTGGATCAAATGAATTGAGACATATGGACCCTGCCAGAGGGAAAACAGACAGTCTCTCCGAAAGACAAAAATAACACATTTTGCCATTTGAATGATTATAGTTGCTGAGCTTTTCTTATCTTTCTTGTTACTCACTAAGGAGCACATCTATTCCTCAACCTGTATAGCTTGGATAAATATAGTGGTTGAAAATATTTTCTTAGGATAACAAAAAGCAGTCATTACAGGCTATGGCAGGAACTCATACCCAACAATAGGTTTGAGAATTAGACAGCTAACCTCTAACTTGTCAGTTTTAGACGTTAACTTTGATGGTGCCAGGAATGTTTCTGAGGACATACTATATCACTTCAGCTTCTGCAGCTGAAATATAGCCTGGTGGTTAGTCCGCAGTCCAAGACTTGAGCCATACGTACACACTACATGGGTGGGATTGAACATAGTTCTTCAGCCACCTGGTCTAGAAGAACAGGAACCAGATATTTGCTATACGGTGGTCAAGAAAGATTTCAGGCAGTTAGAGTTACAGGAATCAGCCACATGAGATTTATGGTGGTTATGGCTTTTGCCAGAGGTTGTGTGGTTCTCATTTCAACAGATATTTAGAAACAGCACTTCTTAAAGATAATAAGAAGTCATAGCAATGGGTTGTACGGTAGAACACGGCTGGCCCCGGCAGAAAGAATGGAACAATAAAATTAGACGTTCTGAGACAGATATGGTTGAGGGATCATTGGGCTACACATTCACTGGAGTCTGTTCTGTAAGCCTGAAGTAGCTGAGTTATGTGGAAGCAGAAATAATCAATCTTCATTGGCCCTCCCACTTTATTAAGCACTTGATGACATTGTCACTCTCTTTGGTGTTAACCTCAATGATTGTTCTTCCTTCTAGCAAGGGTAGGATGTATTTTGTGTATGGATTCAGTTCCTTTTCTTCTAGGCAACGTACTGAGCAGGGCATCGTCCACGTGCTCCGTAACTGTAGTGACATTACTGAAAATCCAGTGGCACTTAAGCATACAGACACTCAGCTTCTTCCTGCCCTAGTCCAAGATTGCTCCCACGGATGCAGTCCTTTAGCTCATATCAGTCCTATGATCCACAGCTTTGTCACATCTGAATGTCTTCACAGGACAGCTTGTGCAGGGTAGTGTATGATGCAGCTGAGCCCTCAAAAGGCTCCTGTCACGTGGACGTCCAGAAGTTCAGGAAACACAGAATCGCCCTAACCAGCTTTTGAAATTTGAAAGAATCCTCCAAAAACCTCTTGCTATTTCAGGAGGATCACCTTGGTGGCGCGCTGTGTCCTGCGGAAGTGCAGCTCATGCTTCAGTTGCCATCTCCAAAGTAGCCTTACTATGTGCTGATGAAGGGTTCGAGAGCCTTTTAGCTATTTCTGGTGCCTGAAGCCTGCCTGTCCGCACAGGGATAATCTACACTAATTAGTGGCTTTTCTTTTTCTGCCTTTTCCTATACTTGCCTCCCTTCCTTCTGTTTCCAACTCTATTTCCATTTCCAGTCCCTTTTCACTTATATGTGTGAGTAAAACTATGCATTTAGGAACTTACTATTTTATACCCAAATTCTTTATAGTATGTGACTATCAGCACTGCAAAGCTTTAAGGAAATTGGCTTGCTACTAATGTTAATTCTGAAAAGATTTATAAGGAGTTTAACATTTTTTATAAGAAAAATTATGATTGATATTTTCTGTTTAGGTTAAGTTATACCTTTATTGGTTTGGACAAAAAGAATTGCATTTTTTATTATTATTAAATTTATTGGGGTGACATTGGCTCACAGTGTCATATAGGTTTCATCTATGCATTACTATGATACACGATCTGTATATTGCATTGTGTACCCACTACTCAAAGTCAAGTCATCTTCCATCACCATATATTTGGGCCCCTTTACCCTCTACTACCTCTCACTCCCTTCCCGTTAAAAAAAAAAGAACAAAAGAAAGAAGAAAGAAAGAAAGAAAGATGTTTTTGTAAAGCTTAATAAGGTTGATAAAAATTTTAGAAGACAGAATCTGATATTCCTATAAATTATAACTATGCTTTTACCATAAACTAAAAATCCTATCTAGTGAAATATTATTTTCAGTATATATAACAATATGTTTTATTAATATTCTGATTTCTTTTCTATAGTTCCACATAAAATGTATTATTCTATGAGTCTGTCCTTTCAGAGAATTTTATCCCTTGTTGATTTTCAAGGATTTTCAGGTTCACAGCAGCTGATTTTTTACTACAAGTTTTATGACTCTAAAACCATTAGAAGAACATCAATGCTTCCCTAAATTGGTTTTTTGGAGAAAATGTAATATGTTTGATGAATTAAAATATAAAAGATAGAAACATAACAGCATATTGGATTACTGGTTAATTTTTCTTTCTCAAATGTTTTATATTGAAGGGGATTGATTTGTAGAGTACATTTTCAAACCAATTTCACCTTTGTTTCTAGAAAAACTACATTTTGTCCTAGAACGCTATTGACATTTCATCAGAGGAAATGGATTCAGAATTGCTGCCCAGTAAAATCTCTCTTAGTGATAGTTCCCTTTCACCAAAGACAATGCAATTGACCTTGGGTCGGAGGATAAAAAGCTGCCATTATGAAGTGACAGAATAACTGGTTGACTTTCTCTGCTAAGTGTTTGCCATCAGAGTTCTTTCCGTCATGCTTTCACACAGAGGAGGAACTAATCCAATAACCACAACTGCCTAAATTATACAATTAGTTTGTCTTTGTCAATAAAAGCAGAACTTCAGACACATTCACAGATCATAAACATGAATGAAAATAGGACTTAAAAGTATCTTGCCATCTAAAATGTCACAAGTCAATTTTGTATACTCCAAATGGTGTATCTTTGGGCTCTGCCTCATTTAAAAATAACAGGCCAGATTCCATTTAAATTATAACCATTTCACAATAGCAATTCAAGAATAAACCCTTTAGTTGTCTCTTTCCAAATAATTAATTGAAATTAGTTTCTGTAAAAAGTTGACATAAGTGGAGCCATTTTAAAATAGAGCTGGAGCAGCAATTTCTGAGCAACTGCCTTATACATTTTACTTCCTGAAACTTTGGGAAGTTTGAAATGGGCAAAATTACCTTTGGACTGGACCAAATCAACACTGTTTTATAACTGCTTATAAGGCTAACAGGAGAGCAGACATCCTGATCAGAAGGACTTATGATAATGGACATTCTTTGAATCAGTAATCTGCCATGCTTAGCCAAAGAATGACCTAGATTGCTAGCATCAGAATTCCTTTCTTCTATTCATGTAATTATTTCCCTTCATTTCCCCATAACAACTCCTTGCCTTTACCCCATAATCAGGACTTCATTTGGGTTTCTGCCTGAATCTGTGCTTGTGGATTGCAATTCTTTTCATCTCAAATAAATGCACATCATCTCTGAAAACAAAAGTCTGGAGATGCCATTTTTAAAGAAATTTACAAAAGAGTTTACTAAGATAATGATTTGTAATCTGGGAGTTTAGCCCTCAAGATGAGCAGAGAATGAGTTCCAAGATGAAGGGGATAGGGCAGTGTTTAGAAAGGCAAAAGTTGCAAGGAACTGATCATTAAAGAGGTGGATTGCTAGGGGTAACAAGAACATAAACTTACATCATTTTTTTAGTGGGGGCAACTGGACTTTCAATGGTATGGATTCAGTGGTAGAGCAGGTAGAGTTGTGAGGCGAGAACTATAGGTAATATATGATTAAGCATTTGCCAAATACCTGTTTTAGCCTAGGCCTATAGAACAAAGGCTGTCTTTGATTCCACTATTAAAGCACAGGGAGTATTACTTAACAACCATGTGAGGAGCACAATTTATCAAATAGTACAATCAACACAGAGATGGCTGCTTGCTCCACAAGTAGATCCAGAACCCAAAAAGGCAAAGTTATGCTCTGCAAATGTTTCAGAACTCAAGCTGCACAAATTCAAACATTGAGCCACAAGTTATAACATTAAAGTTCTTATAAATCCTTACCTCTTACTTTGTCTTTTTTCTTTTAGGTTAATACTTCTTAAGTGGAAAACACCTGACATCAAGTAACCATGTAATCCTTCAAAGAGGGAGAAAGGATTGTTTTGAATATAATTATTATTGATATCACATTAAATTAAGTAATAAAGATCATACAAATTTCTTGAAAGTTATCTCCTATTGAAGAAAATATAGATATAAGATATTCTTATAGGAAACTTTACAGTAACATCACGACAAATGAAAGAAAACAGGAGCAGAGAGTATGGACATATTTTCCATTTATTCTTTGGAGGCTACTGAGTTTAGTTAGATTTAAGGACACTGTCTCAGAAGTAAAAGGTAGAAATGAGCTCTGGTTCTTGTCTCAGCTATGTCATTGTTCACTTATGTGACCTTGGGGAGGCAACTTATTCTTCTGAATCCTTGTGTTTCACCCATTACAATGGAGAATATCAATTATATAAATACTAGAGGCCCAGTGCACAAAAATTTGTGCACTCGGGGGGGAAGAGGGGTCCCTCAGCCCAGCTTGTGCCCTCTCAAAGTCTGGGACCCCTTGGGAGATAATGACCTGCTGGCTTAGGCCTGCTCCCAGGTGGCAGAGGGCAGGCCCAATCCCTAGGTGCAGCACCTGGTCGGGCTCAGAGCAGGGCCAATTGGGGAGTTGGGGCGTCTTTCCCTGTCATGCACAGAGCAGGGCAGACTGGGAGGTTGCGATGCCACCCTCAGTCACGCTCAGAGTAGGGCCAATTGGGGGGTTGGGGCACCGCACCCTGTCACACTCAAGGCAGGGTCAATGGGGAGGTTGCGGTGCCACCCCCTGTCACGCACAGAGCAGGGCCCATGGGGGGTGGCAGGGGGAGGGTTGGGGCGCCGCACCCTGTCACACACAGAGCTGCAGGGCGATCAGGGGGTTGAGGAGCTCCCCCCTATCACACACAGAACAGTGCTGATCAGGGTGTTGGGGCACCTTCTCCTGTCACGAACAGAGCAGGGCGAATAGGGAGGTTGTGGCCCCGGCCCCTGCCACACACAGAGCCACA
>NW_006297660.1:903228-924643 GCF_000327345.1 Myotis davidii
GCTGGCGGGGAATGCTGGAGTCCTCCATCACTGAAGCAAGCAAGCCTCATGTTAGTTTCAAGCTGCCTGGCTGCCGGCCGCCATCTTGGCTGGCAGTTAATTTGCATATCTCGCTGATTAGCCAATGGGAAGGGTAGTGGTCATACGCCAATTACCATGTTTCTCTTTTATTAGATAGGATATATCAATTTTAGTTCTACTTATGTCATTACTTATTTTATTCTATTCTTCTTATAGGAAGTAATTGAAATACCTAACTTTATTTTGTTTGAAAAATTTATACTATTTCATCACTATATAAAAATGTTCTCTGAAATGAGTTAATATTTGTATGCATGCATGCATCATCAGGGCTTCCATTGGTGTTTGTAGCCAGTGATTTAGGTATGAAAATCTACCTAGTGTCTATGTCCTAAACATGCATTGGCTCTCTATATTGTGGTAGGCATAAACATTTGTTAGAATCCCAAGGATGCCCATTATTAAACCCAGGAATTTGTGAACAGGCTACCTTATAGGTCAAAAGAGATTTTGCAGATGTGACTAGCTTAAGGATCAATATATACGTATAAAATATATTGATTTCAGAGAGGAAATGAGACGGAAAGAGATTGAAACATTAATGATGAAAGATAATTATCAATTGGCTGCTTCCTGCAAGTCCCAAACTGGGGATCAAGCCTACAATCCAGGCATGTGCCTTGACCTGGAATTGAACCATGATCTCCTGGTCCATAGGTCAATGCTCAACCACTGACCCCTGCAGCAGGCTGGGTGGATTAACTTAAGGGCCTTGAGGTGGGATATATCTTGAATTATCCAGGTGGAACAAATACAAGCACAAGGGTTCTTATAAGAGAAAGGGGGAAGCCAGATGATCAAAGAGAAATATGGGACAATGAAAGGAGAGTTCAGAATGAAGTGGTTGTTGGCTTCCAAGATAAGATGGAGCCACTGGTCAAAGATTATGAACAACTTCTAGAAACTTAAAAATTCAAGAGGATGGATCCTTCCTTTAAGCTTCCAGAAGAAACCTGGAGGGTCAAATACCAATTGACACACTGACTTTAGTCACTTGAGATCCATTTGAGCTGCTTACTCTCCAGAACCTAAGACATTTCATTTGTACAGCTGTCAGCCTGTACTATGGTTATGGTAATTCTATGTAGTAATAGGAATTGGAGGTTAACAGATATATTTTCATCTCCACATCTTTTTCTTTTTTTCTTTCCTCACTGGGAAGCAATAAAATAAAAGCTATTCTGAAACTTGTATCAAGTTTCACCATGTGATTGCCTCGTTTTCAAAACATAGTGCTTAATTGTTTCAAGGCCCCCATAATTCATATGTCCCTGCATGAGTGCTCAAGATCAAGTCTGTGAAATTTTCTGGTTTAAATTGTGAAAAATCAAACATCAATCTGAGGTGTTTTTTTTTTTTTTTTGCCTTATCTATTGTAATAAGAGAATTATCAGGTATGATGGCATTAAAAGAAGAGAATATTTAGAGGGAAAAGTCCTGAGTTCAGTTATGCGAATTGTAAGTCTAAAATGTTGAGTAGACACCCACATGAAAATGTTTTCTAAGTGGTTAGATTTTAGAGGACGAACACACAAACCTGGGAGTCATAAGGATACAGGTAGGATTTGAAGCTATGATCACCCGGGGAGCAATTGCAGTATGACAGGCAGAAAAGAGGTTTCTTGGGCATGCCAAGGTTGTTAGCCTGGGAATATGAAGAAGAAATGGAAAGAGAGTTTGAGAATAAGTAGATGGTGAAGCAGGGGATATACTTAGTGTGGACTAAAGGGGCCACATACTAACCTGACAAGCCCAGGGAAGGCCTGTATGGCAGTCTTCCAAACTCAAAGACCTAAAGTAACCACAAAGGATGGCCTGAAATTAAAACTTGAACTACAAGCAGTTATGGTGGGTAGTCATGTTCTAAGCCAGTATCTTCCCTGACAAGGTCCATCTATACCTTAACTGAGCCTATGGTCTTTTTTGCAGCTAAGATAACATTCCTATGAAATGTCTGGGTAACTTGTAATTTCCCTTTTTCTGGCCCCCTGGGTCACAACCAAATGCACCAGGACAGAGACCAAAAATTCCTTCATTGTTATTGTTATCTTTTTAATTGTTGACCATTAACTATCCCGCACTCACTTAAGTAAAAGAAGTATGCGTCTATCATTTTGTTTTTTTTCTTTTATTATTATTAGTTAGGGTATTACAATCCCAGAGGTTTCTCAGCTTTCCTTTCTCCCACTTCCCTAATCTATCACCAATGGATTTCATGTGACCCACTTATGTTTCCTCTTTTGATTGTAATGTATAAAACAAGGTGAAAAAACCCCCATTCTCCGGAGCGTTATCTCAATCCTTTGAGATTCTGCTTCCTGGCAAATGTCCATAGTTTGGCTCAAATAAACTCACAAAAATTCTTTACAGGTTTGAATGTTTTTACTTTAACATTAGTGAATGAACTCTTTGAAAGATAATGTAGTAATTAACTGTGCCAAATGTCGATGAGCTAGATGAGAACTAAAACTTGATCATTTAATTTAGAAATGTGAAAATTATTGGTTACCTTGGCAACAATGGCACTGGGGACAAAACCAATGTTTTTGTTTGTTGTTTTCTTTTAGAGTACGGGGTTTTATTTATTATTATATTTTAAATATATTTTTATTGATTTCAGATAAGAAGAGAGAGGGAGAGAAAGAAACATCACTGATGAGAGAGAATCATTGATTAGCTGCCTCCTACGTGCCCCCTACTATGGATCAAGTCCACAACCTGGGCATGTGCCCTGACTGGGAATCGAACTATGACTCCTAGTCCATAGGTGGACACTCAACCACCAAGCCATACTAGCCTGGCTTTTGTTGTATTTTTTTTATGTAAAATATTATTTAAAACAAAGTTGATCTAAGAAATGAATTAATCAACTTTATTTAGCTGAGAATATTTATATTTATGTGACTTAGCTTATCACATATTTTATTCTATTCATATGACCATGAAAAATATGGTATAAATAGATTTAGTGAAGTGATGCTTATATATATAATTAGCTGAAAGTCTTCATTTAATCAAAATTACAAAATAAAAATATAAATAGATTTATCTGATGTCATACACTTCAGTGACTTTACTGGGGACTGAAAATAGTGCCTGAAGCAGAATAACAGACTGCCTTACATCTGTGAATTTTCATGTTTTGACCAATATCTATGTGGCTTGAGGCTGTTGGGCATCTGGTAAGTTTCACTCCTGTATTTTGGCATATATTTCTTTGCTATGTTTGAGAAAAAAAATAAGTGCTTGCAAAATGTGATAGAAATATTTGTGAGAAATTTTTATTTGCCCATTTTATTTTAACTCTTTTTATAATTTACTAACTCTCATTTTTCTTTTTACATTGACGAAAATACAGGTAAAATTAAATCATTGAATTATTGTAACCAATACTCAAATATCAATAAAGAAATTTTGTAAACAGGCAATTCAGAGATTTTTACAAATACTTAGCAAACCGTGTGATTTAAGCTGGTATTTTTTTTTCTGTAGTTTTGACATTTTACTCTTACACCATGCTTCCTTTTTTTATGACCACAAGATGGAAAAGTAAAAGAAAGATTTAAGATTTAACTTCAACTTCAAAATTGAGTAATCTTTGTTTCCCCTCGTTCTGATTTTACCTTTAATATGTGGATTTCTATGTCATATATACAGCACTAAGCACAATCTCTTCTCACAAGAAATTCATAATCTTCTTAAAGCGAAGACCTATGGAGATGAAAGTAGGAAGACAATTCAGTGTGATTGAATACTGGGGAAGCAGCTATCCCCCACAGCTTTGGCAGTGCTCAAGGTCCAAATGACTCAGAACTCTGGTCTTAATTGAAAAGATTACCTGTGCCCTCCCATGTCACGGAACTTTCCAGCTGATACATGCAAAAATTTCCCTAATAATAGTGTGCCCACACATCCCAATTTACACCCACTGTCCAATTATTAATGGCATCTCTCTTCACTCCCAAAATAACTAGTTTAAAGGAGTTGGTCGTCTTATTTAATAGTCTCATGAATTCAAGGGCAAAAGTAGGTTGAATTCCTCTTGCGTCCTCCCTTTCCCACCACTCCATGGAATGCACACAATTATTCTCCTCTCCAACTCCTTTTGCAACCACACCTAGCTTAACTCAAGGTGCCAACTATCATAGAATGACTTCTCTTCATTTCAGGAATTTACTCTCTATGCATTGAGGGAAGCCTTCCCTTACAGAAGACCAGGACCCAACCTTGCAACTTAAAAAAATATACATATTTTAATTTATTTTTACAAAGAAAGAGAAACATCATTATCAGCTACCTCCTGCATGCTCCCTGCCTAGAATTGAGCCTGCAACCTGGGCATATGCCCTGAGTGGGAATCGAACCGGCAACCATTTGCTGGATGGGATGACACCCAACCAACTGAGCCATACTGGCCAGGGCAAACCTTGAAATTTGATCTTTTATATAAATCTTACCTTTGAAAGCAATTTTTAATGCTATATTACAGAGCCCGAAATGATTCCATTGAGCTACAACTCTGAGCATCCCGGTGACACATGCAATTGAAACCCCAGCACAATCATAATCTTTATGCCTGGCCTTGCTGGACATCCTTGTGATGGCTCCTGATCTTTCTGATACATGCCACCTTCTAAACTCTCTTCCTGTGTGTGAGTGCTGTGAGCCATGTCCTAACACATCATGCATGCTTCTGCTTCTCAACTACAACCATAGTTTTTCTAAAAGAACTTTGGTTCTCTCCACAGTTGTCTGGCTTTAAATGTAAGTGGTTCCACCAGCCGCTGGGAACTCCTACCGTCCTATTCTATCTAGTTTTCTCTGAAGTGCTGAGTACAAACCAGATGCACTAACAAGTTCTTCTTTGACTTAGCAGAAGTTTCTCAAATGTATTGCCCCTCCTCCTTCCTTCCAAATAAAAAAAAATAACTAATGAGTTAGGGAAAATCTAAAACTCCTTTAAAATTAAAGGGTCGGGAGATACAGGACCAGAGATTTTGTTCACAAAACTTTTGGATCCATCCCCAAATATCTAAATGCAAATATCCATTACCAGTCTGTTTAACTATCAAATTAAATATTTATCTATCTAAATATGTGGTTTCATCGTGGTTTCCATGACAATTAATCTATGTTTCTGGGTATAATGGAGAACAGGAGGAAGGACTCGGAGCCAGCATTTTGAAAAGAAGTGTTTAGGAGCTCGGCACTGCCTACATCAGCACTAAGCAACAGCCACAGATGCTGCGATAAGAGTTGCCACTTTTGTATACCCCCCAGGCAAAAACTAGTTCATTCTATGTGATTTCCATTAAAAACCCTCATCTAGCCTGTCTTCATGGCCCCTACCATGGACCACACTCCTTTGCTCCATTGCTCGATAATCTCCCTGTTAGCCTTTTCTATGTTGAAGAGTGATTTTTCTCAGGAAGCCATCATAACTACAAATTCCACTGGAGCAGTCCAGCTTCTCAGGTGTCCTGAGGCTCCACTGATGGTCACCAACTTGTAACTCACACTCACAATACGCAAAGGCTCCTGCTCCATCCAAAGTTTTCCTTTCAAACAAAACCTGTGTCCCTAACTCTTATTTCCCTTCTATTATCTCTTTTCCAGTTCTATCTAGATGCCCATGTGTATGTGGACCAAAACAAAGGGGTCACATGCTGAAAAATAAGGTTGTATCTGGTTAATAGTGTTATAATGGACTTTTCAAGTTTATTTAAATTTTTAATTTAATTACAATCAAAAATCTAAATTTTTGATAAGTGAATTTAAGTATAATTAAAAATAAATGTTGTCACTCATTTATGTATTTTCTTTCTTCCCTCTTTCATCTGCCTTGAATGAAGAGAACCTTTATCTATATAGCATTGCTTGATTGGTAATATATGTTCAATATATGTTTTTTTCTTTTATTGATATTGACTTGTAATTACAAAAGTGTCACAAACTTGTAATAAGATCCAGGCTAAGAAACAGAATCTGACCTTCCCTTCCATAAGGATAACCAATTTTCTGACTTTTAACCATAGATTCACTTAGAATATTCCCATTTTACAAATATAGGCATTGCAAAACTCACTCTTCTGACTACATCTCCATGTCTGGGTGGAATCTCATCTCTTTTTACAGTATAGCAAGACTAAATGAAAAGTTATTGTCTTAGGCCTGTGACATCAGCAGGAGGAAATAGGCAGGGGGCAGAAAGATGTATGTATTTTATTTCATCATATTATTGTGAAATAGCTAAATTGGGAGGGTGTTCAACTCAGATACAAAGATCCTTGCATTGTTTTCAGATTTCACAGAGACCTTTTATCCATGCGGCCAACTGGGCTGCCCTAATCTCACTATAATTCTCCAAATCTCATTGGCCCTAACCCTTACCCCAAAGCTCTAAAAGTTTGATACTATATCCTGTTAATATTGGGATGTTTGGAAAGGTACATTCCAGAAAGAGGGTGAAGCATCTTAAAAATGTCTCTAGAGCTTGTGTGCATTTTTGATCTTCTAAAAAGCCAAGCTAGCTCATAACTCATATGTAAAAATTTCCAGTACATAGATTCCTAGTTACCCGATATTAAATCACATTATTTTTCTATGTGATTCATGCTTTTAAAGCAAAAATATAAATAAGTAAACTTTTCATGATAAAGCATGAGTTAAAATCTGTTTGTTTAAATTAAGTAAATAACTATCCAAAATAAAATAACATCATCATCAATCCATTGCCCTTAGCTATTTTTTCTCATTTGAAATGCAGGTCTTGGGCCCGAGGCAAAGACGGAGGCTGGAGCAGCTGTTTAGGCAAGTTGTTGTCCAGCTGGGAGGAAATTGAAACTGTTTAGCCTCAATACTATCCATGAAGTTGTTTACATCACAAGAGTTAGATAGTAACCTGGAAGCTATTACAGCAGTCAATTTTAATGTTAAGGAAATGCAAATATCTTCGACTAGTCTACATTTTTAAATGTTAACAGGATTGTACCCACAACCCTAAAATTTAAGAAAATATGTAATTATTCTTTGCAGTAGAAGCATACTAATTTGTGAAAATTTCAGGTAAATACTATTGATTTTATTTTATTTTATTTATTTATTTTGTATTTATTGGGGTGGCATTGGTTACCAAAACCATATAGGTTTCAAGTGCACAACGCAATGCAACATCAACTGCCATGGCATTGTGTACTCATTGCCCCAAGCAAAGTCTTTCCATCCCCATCCCCCCAATCCTAACAACCCTCCCCCACTTTGCCCACCTTCACCCACCCTCCCCTTTCTCTCTGACACCACTCTGTTTGTGTCAGTGTGATAGGTATAGATGGCTAATCTCTTCACCTTCTTTCATCATGTTCCCCAGCCCCTCCCCACTGACAACTGTCTGTCTGTTCCAAGTATCCATGCCTCTGTTTCTATTTTGTTGTTTTAAAGATATGACATTTGATTTCTATCAGACTCAACCGGATTTAAAAAATAGCAAAAAGACTGAAGTGCGTTTTCCGTCGTGAAAAATAAAATATTTAACATTTTCTCCTAAATTAGAGTTGAGATAAGCAATTTTAAGTTTGCCTTCTCTCTGAGATAGACTGCATTTCTTTGCCTTCCAAAGGTCATTTAGAAATCTACTTAATATATGTAATATATGTGTTACGTATTGGTTTAATATGATTGAAATCCATTTGCTTCTGACTTAAGTAAATTGTTTTAATCCCGTGGTTTACAACAAAGACAAAAACGATGTGCTTTGATATAAGAATGAAGTCAAGTGTGCCTGGATGTCATCAGTCCACATCTATTGTCCTTGACAAGAAGTCAGCGGCCCAGCTGCTGAGGGGCCCTGCTGGGGGCTTATCCAGACATGTGGAGAAGCAACTAGGACAAGGAGGACATTGAGACTATAAATACTGACAGTTTGTGGACTATTTGAGAGATTCAGTTTGGGAAAGAAGGTTCTTCGCTAACTAAAAAGCTCCATGAAAGACTTTTGGGGCATTTAGCTCCTGCGTGGCCAAGGTGACTGTGGTTGGCATTGGCAAAAAGCTGCGGAGTGCCCTGTGAAGAGATCATCCTGCCCACCAACACCAGCATCTTCATTCCCTAGCAACGGTGTTCTAGCAACCAGGGACGTTTTGCTGGCAGCTGGGAATCATTCCTCAAATTTGGGCTTGATTCCTCTATCTCCCCTTGCCTGGAACAATAATGTTATTAATCTGTCACTTGTTTAGAGTGATTTCTTTACTTAGTTTATTAAGATATTATTATACTAAATGCTATTGGCCTGTAAAATAAGTATAATTCCCAGAGGGAATCTGTGCTAAATAAATCAGCAGCAAATACAAACTCAGTTGCTGAGTAAATTTTGCTTCCTTTCCCAAACAAAACCAATACCTTAACTAAAATTTCTTTTAAAATTTTACCTACTATTTTAAAACGCAATACCTGTAAAACCCAAAAAAATTATTGAAAGTTTTCAAAATAATATAGTGCCCAAAATATTTGAGATTCTTATATTACCTGTAGTATATAAGAGTAAAAGTCATCTTTTCTCTTCAAAGATAATCCTTTCATAAAATTCTTCACAGGCACTCCTTATGAAAATATCTGTTGATAATATATGTATATTTTCTGATATATATTATTTATATATGTACTAATTTTTAATGGATCTCATAAAATATTTCTTTCCCCAAACTAACAAAGTATTAGTTAGCATTTTGGGTATTTTTTTAGAATAATATATATTCTGTTGGAGAACAATATACAAATACATGCATTTCCAAAAATAAGTACTATGATATATTTATTCTAGAATGTCTGGTAATTTAAAAGTCATCCTGGTAAACACTGCACATTATTCATTTCAAACATAATTAGAAAGACTATTCAGTAGCTCTGTATAGTTTATAGCAGCAGTTCTCAATGTGGCACCAGACTTGTAGGATTTTATTCTTATCCACAAGAAAAAACAAAAACAAAAACAACATTGAATGAAGCACCCTATAGTTTAGATCAATATCACATATTTACCAAAATCGAAAGACTGAAATGATAGGTAGTTTGGCATTAATAAAATTATAGACAAGTTAATTGTGATTTAAGGATAAAATAAATTCTACAATTGATAGTGAGTGTGGACTCTAATGATAGAATTCATGAGCAATAATTATAAATTGGAATTAAAAAATCCAGTGCCTTTCAGAAACATTTCAGCCAGAGGACCAAATCAATAATTAAATTTATAATTAGTAGCAATCAGCGTCTTCCCATAGGCATTTGTCACATGACCAGAAGGTACCAAGGTTCCTGTTCAGTAATTGCTGTAGAAAGTACAATTTAGAATTATATGTTTGGAGGGCTGATGTGCGTGTGAGAGCTGATGATGGAGAACAAAGCCAAGCCAATGTTAGCACTCTTTAATTTTTCTTTAAAATGTGCTAGTTTACTCAACTATGGCAGACTGACCTACAACCTGGCATTAAAGCATTTGAGATTAGTTTTATTGACTGAGATTTCAAGTCGTAAATAAAAGTATTGCTGGTACAGAAGTTAGATATATATACTCCCAGCTTCTTATTAAATTTTTCCTTGAGCATATATAAACATGTATCTAGAATTAACATAGTTAGTCTTAATATTTATGGTATTCTGTGGATAACTAAATTGATTGTTTATTAGAAATAATGAATATGGGCTTGGTTTGTTAAAAATATAAACTATTTTTTATAGCTAGTGAAATTATTTCTTGTAATTCTTATTCATATACAAGAAAAATTATAGTTATGTAACCTTAAAATTAAAATTTTCCCTTTTTATGTTTTTTTTAAAATATATTTTATTGATTCTTTTACAGAGAGGAAGGGTTAGAAACATCGATGAGAGAGAAACATCGACCAGCTGCCTCCTGCACACTCCCCACTGGGGATGTGCCCGCAACCAAGGTACATGCCCCCGACCGGAATCGAACCTGGGACCCTTCAGTCCGCAGGCCGACGCTCCATCCACTGAGCCAAACCGGTTTTGGCCCCTTTTTATGTTTTAATATAGAAACTAGGTAGAACTTTATTCCTATTATTGAAGAAAAATATAATAACAAGAAACTAAAAAATCTAATAGGGCCATTCAATTTTTTATCCAGAGTTGCTTCTTCTCTTCTGACATCGATTCTTCTTTTATACACAAATTGGCTGATAATTTTTAAAGTACATGTTCCATTAAAGAAATGTAGATTAATAGCCCAGTAACCAGTGAGCTTTTAAAATATGCAAGTTGCACCAACAGTAAAAAAATGTTATAAGCAATACTCCAAGAAAAAGATGCCTTGCTCAAAACCAGTTTTTATTAATTGTAAGGAAGTGATTATTTTTTTAATGTAACAAGGTTACAGCTTCCATAATCATTAAAAAAGAGAATGTTTACTGTTTTATTTATATATTTTATGATTTTTAAAATAATTATATATTCACCAATATCTTCAATGATCATATGTTTTGAAATGCCAGAAAGAGCTACATCCATGAGATGTGCCTGTTTTTACAGAAATAGATAATGCAGGTTTACTTACTTTAATTAGAGGCACAGTGTTAGAAGCAATTTTTTGATCATTATGCCTTTCCTAAAATTACTTATCCAGTGTTTTTTTCACCTTATTGAAAGATTCCCCCAAATTAATTATTTCTCTTTTGTTGTTATAAAAGTGTTGCAATGGTTTATCAGATACCAGAAAGGAACCTCCACTAACCCATTCAAAAAACCCATTGAAGATTCCAGAATTCCACAAGACAGAGGATAAAATCCTCTCAGAGGCTCCTCTCTGCTTCCCCTGAACTGGGTGTCTTCCCTCCTCACACAGACGGTGTCACTGGGGACCATGGGGTTAGTGGCAGAGATGAGAAAACTCTGCTGGTAGGTAAAAGCTCGCGTGGAAGCCTTCTCTCCATTCATATTTTATGCTTTATGTTCTGACAAGATTTCTAATATGAAGTACCTTCCTGTCACTCCATTTTGCAGGCTAGTTATTATGCAAGTCAGGTTCCAGTGAGTTTCAAAGCCTCAGAAAAAGTCGAAAAGATTATATTGGCTGGGCAAAAAATGACTTTACTGTAGCATTGAGGACTAACCCTTGTCTTCCCTGAGGAGCAGGTCACCAGGTATCGACTTCACCAGAGTATTATCTGTAAATAGTTTATAGGATAAGGAGTGAATGGCTTAGAAGGAAGTTATTGATAAGTCATGAGGCCGGGGTCTGTGCTCTGGGGCACGGCAATGAGGTTCGGATGGGGAAACCTCCGAGAATACAATTTTCTCCGGATTCTCCCAAAGGCCAGATTTGGCTGCAGCTTTGAGTTTCTGGACACTTTTATGTATGTAGCCTCAGTCCAGCTAATTTTTAAGGCATGAATAAAATATTTCAAATTTCAACTTTTGTGGATTATCAGAATCAATCTTAGAACGGATTTGCCATTACTTAGGGGTAACATAAAGTTTAATTTTGTGCTATTTAATATGTTTAATAACTCAGGAGAAGAAGGGAGAGACTCAGTCAAGAAAAAAGGTATTAAACATTTATAACACAGGAGAAATTTATAGGTTTTCACTAAAGAGTCATTTCATGCCTTAATGTGGCCTAAGTACCTACTTCTTCTAATGAAAGAAAGTATATTTCTCAAGAAATTAATATTGTTCACATTATTCCTATTTCTTATTTTTATTATAAAACTTTTCATCCATACAAGAGGAAGTGTGAAATCTAAATGTAAGTTATGTTAGAATTATGTGTAAAAAGTAAATATCCTGACCTAATAACATACATTTGAATAGAAAACATTCTATTTCTCACCTAATGTAGTCACTATTCTTATGTTTTACCCTTTCCTTGATTTTTATAATTGTATCACATATTCATTTGTCCCTATACGATATATTATCATGGTTGTTGTAGGTCTTGTTAAAATGCTTTTGGCCGAATTTCTACCCCTTACAATTAAATAAGCATAACTGCACATTCAGATAAGGAATCTGAATTCTAAAAAGGTTCAAACAGTATCACGTTTGCTGTTAGTTCAGCTGCGTACAGATTGCCAGTTTTCAGATACCCCGATAACTGCTCTTCCATCCATAGAAAGACAAGATGAAAAATATCAGCTTATCACGAATGCCAGAGAACTTGCTTTTATAAGATGTGAGAGTGATCCTTATGTTTTCTAATATTGCTGTATTACCAAAACAGAAATCAGATAGCTTAAAAGTAAAAATTGGCATCAGCATTGGAGAAAAGAGGCAAGTTGAAGAGTGGTTGATTTAAAAAACAAAATTATCTACGGGGAATCCTTCCGTGTTCAGTAAAGTGATCAATAAGAGAAATTCACACTTGTTATGAAGGATGCCCTGCTTCTAGTTAATCCTTGTGACAACACCTTTCACTCCGTACATGGTAGAACTCTTCCCCTTTTTCCCTGTAAAGTTTTCCCATGCCCCTGCCTGCCTTTGAATCTCTCCCAAACTCAAACATGGCTCTAGCAAGCTCTGCTACTAGCAAGCTCTGCTCTCATTGAGGTGGACTTCATTTTTTTCAACACGAAGGTGTACTGGAGTAGAATAAAAAAAAAACAAAAAAAATATAGATTAAGGGAAATATAACAAAACATTGTAGTGAGGCCATTTTCAACTTATTGATCATGAATGATATGGTTTGATCTACTCGCCTATCAATATTTGTACACACTGCTCAAGCATAAAGATTAGACTTAGAACATCACTTGTATAAGCATAAGTAGAGATTATATTTAGAACGATCGCTTTTGCACAGCTCCCACAGCAGTTTTCAGCCAAGCAGGCAAGTGACCGAGGGAAATATCCCTGTCCTCTAATGTGAAGCCTTCTAATTCAGTTAGCCAAAGGCTGTCTTTATCTATTTCTAACAAGAAAAAGAATACACTGCAAGTGCCCCCACATGACTGCTTTGCCACCAGAAGAAAAATTAGAAGTTAATCAGAAACTCATGTTTTAAGAGCAAACTTATAAAAATAAAATATTAAAAAAGATTTTAAAATGTGAAAAATTATTAGTCTGTAAGTGTGTGGAGTAGGTAATGCTATGGTGATGATATTAAAGTGTCCGATAGCATCAAATGCCTGCACACTTGAGACTATATTACTTGGGAAACTTTGTAATACTACCTGGGCCCTCATCTCCATAAAATAGCAATGAGCATTTGGGAAACACAGTAAAAGCTGATGTTCCATATTGTTCTCCCTATGCTCAAGTCCTCCCCTGGGGGCTAAATAGATTTGCTAAACCACATGTTGTTTACCTAATTTTTGTGCCAACGCATTAATGAGACTCCTATGGGTAATGATGCTTTGCCAAAATATTGGTTCTTCATTTCAATATCACCTTTATTCTTGGCAATACATTTATTTTTTTTCAACCTATGTTTAAAAAACAGGATATAATTTGGCATAAGAGAAAATACTCAGGTCTTATTGAACTGCATTACTTTACATAAAATTTAAGTAAAAATCTATTTCAGATACACTATACTGCAAAAGAAAACAATAAACAATGGTAAAATTTGACTTACTACAATCAGTGAGGATGAGTAAAATAACCTGACACCTTTGTATAGATTCTAACTTTTTAATGTATAACACAAAAGTATAAAGGAATTTAAATTGGCTATATATTTGGATTATGAAGAATGCTTGTTTGATTCATCATATAACATTTTAAATAATAAGAAAAGAGGGAATTTAATAAAGCTTATATCTCTTTTTAATAATACATTTCTCAAAATCATAATAGCAATTCCAAAACCCTAAAAGCTTTAAAAACCAAGAGGTTTTTATCGATGTTGTTGCTGTTACTATTTTTTTAAACATATTTTAATTGATTTCAGAGAATAAGGGAGAGGGAGAGATATAGAAACACCAATGATGAGAAAAAATCTGTTACCTCCTACCCAACCCCCACTGGGGATGAGCCTGCAACCCAGGCATGTGCCCTGACTGGGAATCAAACCATGACCTCCTGGTTCATAGTTCAATGCTCAACCACTGAGCCAAACTGGCCAAGCAGTTGCTATGAGTATTGTTGAACATTTTGTTCAAGTTCATTTGGCAGCAAAACAATTCCTATATGAACAGGAAACTCCTTCTAGTTATTATTTAGCCCACATGGTATAATTATTTATATGTTATCAGCAATAAAATAAAATTGATTTCAGAGTGCAGCCATTCCTGGATCTTATGGTGTATAAGATACTTATTAATATGTTAAAATCCAAAAGCAATCTGTGTTCTGATACATTTGTGGCCCCAAGAGTTTGCACAAGGGATTAAGGAATTCTTAAAATGGGCTAGTGAAGTAATTAGAAAAAGAAATTAAACAAACAAAAACAAGCATTCAAAAAGTAGTGATATCCAAGGACTTTCTTAGAGCTACATAAAATTAATTTTAAAATGTTACCTTTAAATGAAGAGACACCAAGAGGAAAGTAGTCTTGCCTAAGAATATCATCTTGTTGACTGTGTTGGGCCATCCCATAAACTCCTTTAATAACTGTCAAACCCTCTTCATTTGAAAGCTAGCCTTACTGGAAGTGATTTAGAAAATATATGTCTATAAATTATCAGGGATAGTAGAAGAATATTATCTATATATATAAAAGGCTAATATGCAAAGTGTCCCCTGGTGAGTTCAACCTGGAGACCAGGAGTTTGATTGCTTCCAATGACGTGCACTGACTACCAGGGGGTGGTGCAGAACAAAGGAAGGCCACAGCCAGCAGCCGACAGCCAGGGAAGGAAGGCACTGGCGGGCAGCTGGAAGGTCCCAATGGGCCCTGATCGCCAGCCAGGCCTAGGGACCCTAACCATGCATGAACGTTGTGCACCGAGCCTCTAGTATCTATATAACAAAGCAAAGAAAAAAAACATATAAAGAGCCTCTCCCCAAATATTTCAAATGTTGCTTTAGTTTTGACAGAGAAAGGGAGTCACTTAACAAGACATTTATTCTTTAAAAGAGGTAGGGGAAACCTTGAAACTCACAGTGCTAAGTAGAATTGATCTAATCTTGATTAAGAGGGCTGTGTAGAATAGTACAGGGACTATTCTGATGTCATATTCAGACTCAACAGAAAGGAAAATGTCTGTTAGAACAGAGTGGAGTGTGATGGTGCCTACATATATAATTACTGACATACTTATTGTATGACTACATTTTTTTTCTAATTCTTTTCACTTTCTTTATGGATTTTTCTTTTTTTATTATTATTAGTTAAGGTATTAAAAATGTGTCCTCATCCCCCCCATTGACCTCCCAACCTCCCCGCCGCCCCCCCCCACTCATGCTCTCATCCCCCTGTTGTCCCTGCATAGTATTCCATTGTGTATATGCACCACAGTTTTCTAATCCACTCATCTGCTGATGGGCACTTAGGCTGTTTCCAAATCTTAGCTATGGTGAATTGTGCTGCTATGAACATAGGGGTGCATATATCCTTTCTGATTGGCGTTTCTGGTTTCTTGGGATCATTGGTCCCCTTACTAGGTAGAAAGTAGAATACAGCAGAAGAGCAAAGACATCACCATGCATTTGTTAACTATTTTTACAAAGGCAAGCTTTTGTGGTATCCCAGAGCATACGTCTAAAGGCTACTCAATGTTGACCTACTCCACCGCCCCTATAAGTGAGCTTTATCTCTTTAGGATTTTTAAGACTACCCAGAATTGTTTCCTTTGTCTACAAATTCTTCAGAAAGTTTTAAACAGTAGTTCTATTTGACATACTTGATATGCATACACAGAAGGCCAAATATCAATTCTGTGTCTCTTTGATTGCTTACATAATAAATAAAATGCATTATCTTTTGTTTTCTGTATCCTGCAAATATGAAAAATTGATATGTGATTCTA
The DNA here is from genome assembly GCF_000327345.1 of Myotis davidii. Classification (NCBI taxonomy): domain Eukaryota; kingdom Metazoa; phylum Chordata; class Mammalia; order Chiroptera; family Vespertilionidae; genus Myotis; species Myotis davidii. The sequence goes on from NW_006297660.1 coordinate 919,230, forward strand.
TCCATGTCACTAAAAACAATATTGTTCTTCCCTTTCGTTCTATCACAGAAAAAAACATTCAAATAGTGTAGAGTTAAAAAGATATTGTATTTCTTTTAGATAGCAAACATGTTGTAACAATATAACATTGGTTTATATGATTCTGAGGCAAAACTAGAGCCAGAATTTTGCTGTTTCTAAGAAATGATTACAAGTTACTGTATGTTCTTATACATATACTAGTGGCCTGGTGCATGAAATTCGTGCATGGGAGGAGGGTGTCCCTTAGCCCAGCCTGTACCCTCTCCAATCTCGGACCCTTTGGGGGATGTCGACTACTGGTTTAGGCCTGATCCCAGGATGTCCAACTGCCGGGATCGGATCTAAACCAGGAGTTGGACATCCCTTTCACAATCCTGGACCGCTGTCACCTAACCACTCACCTGCGTGCCTGCCTGATTGCCCCTAATTCATGCACAAGAGCAGGGAGTTCCTCAGCCTGTCCTGCACCCTCTCCAATTCGGGACCCCTCGAAAAATGTCCTGCCAGTTATGTAATGATGTTTACTTTGAATTTATATTAGTTCACACAAACACTCCATCCATGCTTTTGTTCCGGCCCTCCAGTCCAGTTTAAGAACCCATTGTGGCCCTAGAGTCAAAAAGTTTGCCCACCCCTGGGTTAGGGGCTGCTAGGTGCTGGCCACCCTGCAGCCTGTGTCTGTGCTCCTCTGACCCCAGCACCGAGGTGGGGCTTGGGGCTGCAGGGTCCTGCCCCCCCCTGCAGGATGTGTCTCTGCTCCTCTGACCCCAGTGGCTCCAACCCCACTGCGGCTGTGGGGCTTGAGGCTGCTGGGTGCCCACCCGACTGCAGGCTGTGTCTCTGCTCCTCTGACCCCAGCACTGAGGCGGGGTTTGGGGCCACTGGCTGCCCAGACCTCTGCGGGCTGTGTCTCTGCTCCTCCATCCCCTCAGCAGTGCTGACCAAGCAGGCCCAGAGGCCCTCCACCAGTGGGTTGAGGCAGAACGCCTGCATTGTCACCAGGCTTCGCTCTGCCACTTGGAGCCTACGTATGCAAATTAGCCACCATCTTTGTTGGCAGTTAATTTGTATATCGCGCTAATTAGCCAATGGGAAGGGTAGCGGATGTACGGCTAATTACCATGTTTCTTTTTTATTAGATAGGATATGTGCATTTTAAGAACTATTTATGAGATCACTAAGATACTATGAATGGAATTAGCATACCCTAGTGATTGAGAGCCCTGCCACAGATGTTGCACAGACCAGTTTCTACTGTTCAGAGTGTTACATTGTTCATTCTCTGGGTTTTCTCTGTGACATTATTCTTTTTTTAATTTTTTTTTATTGATTTCTGAGAAGAAGGAAGAGGGAGAGAGAGAGATAGAAACATCAATGATGACAGAGAATCATAATCAGTTGCCTCCTGCATGCTCCTATGGGGACCAAGCCCATAACCCAGGCAAGTGCCCTTGACCAGAATCAACCTAGGACCCTTTGGTCCACAGGCCAACGCTCTACTCAGTGAGCCAAACCACTAAGGCTGTGACATTATTCTTGACAATTAGCAAATCTAATAATAAAGGTTAACATCATGCATTGTATTTGAGTTACTATTCTTGGAATATTTTATTTGGCAGCTAATCCTGAGACTTCACAGACAAACTAGATTTATAAATTAAAATCTGTGAAAAATGGTTTACTATTTTCTAAGAATAAATCCCATCTAATAAAAGAGTAATATGCAAATTGACCATCATTCCAACACACAAGATGGCCACCCCCATGTGAACACAAGATGGCCGCCACAAGATGGAAAGCAGGGGAGGACAGTTGGGGGCGACCAGGCCTGCAGGGGAGGACAGTTGGGGTGGACAAGTCCTACAGGGGAGGGCAGTTGGGGGTGAGTAGGCTGGCAGGGGAGTGCAGTTAAGGGCAATCAGGCCAGCAGGGGAGCAGTTAGGTGTCAATTAGTCTGGCAGGGGAGTGGTTAGGGGCAATCAGGCAGAGGGACAAGCAGTTGGGAGCCAGCAGTCCTGGATTGTGAGAGGGATGTCCGACTTCCTAGTGGGATCAGGCCTAAATAGGCAGTCAGACATCCCTCGAGGGGTCCTAGATTGGAGAGGGTGCAGGCTGGGCCGAGGGACACCCCTCCCCTCACCCCGTGCAAGAATTTTGTGCATCGGGCCTCTAGTATTTTATAAAAGCCCTTAAATATCAAAGATGTAAAAGGAAAAGCTTACAATATTCAAGCAAATAACATCAATGTGTGATTTGGGTCAGGTGCACAATAATATATGACTGATTCTTCACTTAATTGAAAGATGAATGCTTTTCTAAGGACATTCACTCAAATGACATCTTTGAAAAAATTATGCTGCTCAAAAAACAATAAACAAAATTATTGTAAATGTCTGTATCAGTTATCTACTACTACAATCAATCTATGTAGAAATGATCACAAGAATCTCAGTGACATGTATCTGTAAATATGTATTTAACTCACAAATCTGGGGGATCTCATTAATTCAATTGGACTAACACATGCATCTTTGGCATGCTGATTTGAGTAGTGTAACTCACATGTTTATGGATTAGATGGTTTGCTCTAGGAGGCAAGTGTGTATCTTTATGTCATTTAAAGAGAAACAAGAGAGAAGATGAAAGCACATGAGCACTTTTTTTTTTTTTTGATTCTCTGCATGTATCTCATATCCATCCCATTGGCCTAAGTGAGTTACATGACTGAACTCAGAATTCAAGACTAAGGACATAGACTCAGCCTCTTCATGAGATAAACTGCAAAGTCATGTGGCAGGAAACACGGATATGAAAAGGCCCTGATCCCAATCCATCTCCTTTACCTTGCATGATATTGCTAATAATAAAAGGCGTCCATCACTGGCCTCTATTGCAGACTATAATTTCATACATTGAACAATCATTTCTATCTGTGATCAGTGCTGTGTAATCAAGGCCATTTGAAAGGTTACTCCTACCACATAAGCCGTTGCTGATCAAATTATAAAGATTGTAAAGACATGAGTTACAATGGAGTGTGTTCCCTTTACTTATGAACCATATTTTATATATAATGATTCATGTTCCTAATTTTTTAAATCTTTGGCATTAGTACATAGAGTTCTCATGAGGCATTTTATCCTTAAAAATAAGTCTCATTTCATCTTAGGGCTGGGAGAAAACAGGAAAATTAGCCAAATTTGTTTCTTCTTCATAGATGAATGATTATGAATACCTAGCTCTGCTGCTAATAAAAGTAAACCAGCAAACAAACAGTCAAAAATTGTGAAGGTAGTTTGACCATCTAATCTTATTTTGTAGGGCACCCACAATGGATTTCTAGATAAGATGTCTCACTGCCTTACCTTCCGTGAACAAGAATTGCATTTTTTGTACTTCTATGCTCCTTAACACAGAGCAGAATCCATTAGTTTTTCAATGTGTTTGCTGAACTGAATTGGATGAAATTATGACAACATACTCAGTAATTTTCAGGTGCTTTATATTTTTTCTAAAACATTAGCTGAGGGGAGAGGACAGCATGCCTAATCCTTTTCATTTATTCTGCTATGATTCAATTTGGCAAATTTCTTCCCAGATTTTATCAAAGATGATAGTGAAGATAAAATAAGATTAAGAGACAAAATTAAGATGATAAGTTCTTTTTGGCTTCCAATGAGAAAGATAATTGACTAGGTCTACGTTTCAGGGGTTCAAGTGCACGACCCTACAGGCAGGCTGGCTATTGTTTATGTGGGTGTGTACAGTTTTTTAAAATCAGAATTTTGACTGCCCTCTGAGGGTTCTGTGTAAATCTGAGGGTAGGCAATTCTACTCTCAGGCTAGTCTAGCCTTCCCTTAAATATACCAGGTATATTCAACCCCAAAGATATATTTCCTCTTATTCAGAATGACTATTGAGATTATGTTATTTTTATGAATTTAATATTCTATTTACCATAATATTGTCATCTGTAAGAAACATGTAGGATAAATTTTAAATAGATAATGTGACAAAATGTGCAACATTAATAAGGTATTTGTCATTTGAAAGATATTCAGATGTGCCATGTCCGGTTTGGCTCAGTGAATAGAGCGTCGGCCTGCGGTCTGAAGGGTCCCAGGTACGATTCCAGTCAGGGGCATGTACCTTGGTTGCGGGCGCGTCCCCCGTGGGCAGTGTGCAGGAGGCAGCTGATCGATGTTTCTCTCTCATCGATGTTTCTAACTCTCTATCCCTCTCCCTTCCTCTCTGTAAAAAATCAATAAAATATATTTTTAAAAAAATTCAGATGTTAAAATTCCTTAAGATCCATCATAAAAATTCTATGTTAATAAGGCATAATAAACTAAGCAAGTCTATATTACTACTGTCATATGTGTTGTTAAATGCCTGTCAAGATGAACCACTATTATCCTATTTTTTTAAAAAAAATTATTATCATATTAAGATTTGAAATATGACATTCACAAAGGGAGAAAAAACCAAAAATATCTCTTTGTACTAATTGTATGTTTAAGAATAATATTCTTATTAATAACTCAGTACATAAAACTATTTGGTAGGTTTTAAAATATGTTTAAATGCTGAGTAATTTTTCATTTTATATAGGGTTCCAGATCCAGCAAGCTCAAATCTATAACCATCTCTACATATGAAAAAAAATGCTTTGCTTAAATAAATAATTTATACTGGGGAGAAAAGGATTAAGAGAGTGGCTAAATTCGCTCTCTGCTGAGAGACTTGACTTCTTACTGTTACTAATTCTGATCACCCATTGCATACTTGACCCTCAACACACTGACACTTTGTCACTGAGAGTGCTGTTATCTATACAACAGGTGAATGCAGGTGTTAGTTTATTGAATCATATTTTCTTGTTATATTTATATTCTTGCAAAATGATAGATGCAGGATACGTAATTTTACCTGTTTCTGAAAACACTGCAAAATTTAAACAAATCACCAACCAGATAAGGCACTAGCATTACATCCCCACTAGATTGTACAAGTGGAATTCCTGACCTCCTGATGGATTTCTCCCAGCATACCCACTGGCGAGTCATCTTTCCAAAATATGTGACGAAACTTAAAAAGTTTTTCAAGGACCTGTCTGCTTGTAACCCTGACTGTTTTTATACTTAAGACGGTTTGCTTTTGTGATGACCACAAGTAACATTGAGATATTGAGGCTGGTTAAGTTCTTCAAAAGGAAGGTGTCTCTGTGGCATCCATTCAAATTCATTGTTTCACAGGGGATGTATTTTGAGAAAGGGCAGATGGTAGCATTTCCCAGAACATCTGTTACCCATCATTCTTTCACAGAGCAACCCAGATGCTGTTGACAACTTGTATGTAAATCATGCTGACAATTTGTTCAGTGTCTTTCCTG
>NW_006297660.1:924659-931479 GCF_000327345.1 Myotis davidii
CTGAGGTTGCTGGTCAGACCATTTATCAGATATGGGAGATACTATGATCCCACACGAACAGCTCCAACTGTGTTTTGGCCAGGGAATAGTAACAGTCATTAAATCAATGGAACGATTTATCTACCTTGCAGTTATCTTCATATTACAGACAGGATTCCCTACCTTACCTTTTCTGCTCTTATCTAAACGTGTACATTAGACATTAAATGCTCTACAGAATAGGAACATGCCGAATTGCTTTCTCATACCTGTCCCTAACTTCTCTTATTATTTGTTTGGGGTAATCATTTCTTTGACCTTGCATTTTAAAATTACCTTCATCTCAGAGAGATGACAGAGAGGAAAATTATGCATGCATTTCCACATAAATGTCAGATTTTTAGTTTGTAAATGCCTGCTATAAAATATTCACAGTACAGAAGTTACAGAAGTTGATTTACAATCCATTTCAGCCGGAAACCTATTTTGTTCTAATTATGTACCTTGTATCAGAATACATTTTTCACATTGTTAGAAAGAAAACAAAAAGAAAAAGAACCATTTCTTTAATTAACCTACCTATGCAACGGATAAACTAAAGTCATTGGTATTTAGCCTGGCCAGTGCTGCTCAGTGGTTGAGCATGGAACTCTGAACCAGAAAGTCACGGGTCGATGCCTCTCGGGTTTGCGGGCTCCCCGGTGTGGGGCTTACAGGAGGCAGCCTATCAATGATTTTCTCTCATCATCGATGCTCTATCTCTCTTTCCGTCTCCCTTCTTTCTGAAATCAATAAAAATATATTTAAAAATTTAAAACCATTGGCGTTTATTAAATGAGTATAGATTTTATAAACAAGCTTAATTAGACCATAATAGGAGGGTAAATAGGGAAAATGCTTAATTAAATTTTGAAATACCAACTTTCTAAAGGCATGATAACATACGTCTTTCTGTTAAAATAACGAAGATAAAAATTGAACAGGTGGTGAAGTAATTTTAATACAAACTTGCACATCAAAAAACCCACATAGCCTTGGCTGGTTTGGCTCAGTGGATAGAGTGTCGGCCTGTGGCCTGAAGGGTCTTGAGTTTGATTCCGGTCAAGGGCATGTACCTTAGTTGCAGGCACATCCAAAGTGGGGGGTGTGCAGGAAGCAGCTGATCAACGTTTCTCTCTCATCGATGTTTCTAGCTCTCTATCCCTCTCCTTTCCTCTCTATAAAAAATAAAAAACAAACAAACACATAATTTGTAAAGTAAAATGTTAGCTTGCAATGTCAGTTAATTTGCATCTGATAGCACTTTATCTCATCTCAGGCATTTTTGTTACATAATTATAGGTTAACTGAGGTAACTGAAAAAATATGTGGGATTAAAAATATTGTAAATACTTTATATATTTATCTTTTAAGATAATAATATGTATAATATATAATATAATACATATATATTTACAAAATAAAACAGTAACTGTTAGCTTCCCCCTCTACCTTATTAAAATAGGCTCTGTACAAGAACAGTAATTTTTACACTATAAAAGGAAATAAAGATGATTTCATGTGGGTTATTTTTCAGCCAGCCAGGCTATTAAATTATAATTGCTTTAGACTAAAAGTAATGTTAGATCTTAATTGTACCTAAAATCAAGCCTCCTGGCTCCATAATTCAGGGATATCTATTCTATGTAAAATGTCATACAATTTTAACCAACTTCTTGGGTGGGACAATTTTTTTTAATAAAAGCTTTTAATAATGTGTTGTAGGAGTAAAAGATTTATCTATAACTTACATTTAACATTGTTCTACAAAACATCACAAATCACTGAGGTTGTTCATAAACTAATGTAAGCTTATATTCTCAAAATTTTGGATACATTTTCTAATGAAATAGAGATCAACATGTTCTAACATTCATAGTTCCCTCAAAGTGTGTTGAATCATTTCAGTTGCCTGACGTGACATTGGAAATCTGTCAATATCTGTAGGACCTATATACCCAACCACTGACAAATTAGCAAGAGAACCTTAGATGTACCTGGCTTTTCCAGAGCTCCATTCATATATAACCCAAATTAACAGATCATGCTACTATGGACACTACTTTAATACTTCTGGGAAAACTATTTATGATCATACTTATAGATCAAACTTAGAGATAAATTTCCTTACATTTCCAAAGTAAAGATGATGCTATCATTGACTTAACATTTGGTGTGTCCCAGCCTGTAGGCCTTCTTGCCATGAAAACACTAGAATGATTTAATGATAAGCACTGTTTCTCTCTCCTAGCATATTTGTTTGTATAAATACATGGCAAAATGAGAGGCAAGCCAAAATTATCTATACATTCCGATCAATAATCTTTCACCAAAAAACAGATAATGCCTTCATCTGAATCTTTCACTTCTGTACTTTATAAAAGCAAACCTATTGAGCAGAATTTCATTATGACTTATTATTGTTATTCTTTGTTTTACCCCATTCATATTTTAATTAAATCTTATATTAAACACAAATTTAACAAAGGCCTAATTGCTAACACAATTTTATTTAAAAAAATCAAGAAATAAACTACATTGAACTATACTGGTCATTGATAACAGAGATAACTTATAGGTAGACAGACCATTTCAGATATGACAAATTCATCTGCTCTTTGTATAGGTCTAAGATTAAGTGTAGGAGAAATAGCTTCTTGACAAAGTAAGTAACAATCTAAAATATTTTAAAGAGGGTTGTGTTATTTTTGTTTTTGTAATTTGATGTAAGACCATGAATTCGGGCATTTAAAATACTGCTTAAACATAAAACATCATAGGAAAAGGGAGACAGGCATCCTATATCCTACATATGTGAGTTTATTATGAAACAGAAGCCAACAACAAAAACATTTTTTTCTAGGAATGTAACTCATAAAATAATATAGTTTAATATTGATTTCAATGAAGTGAAACTTTGCTTAGCCAGGTATATTAGTTTCCTAAGGATTCCATAACAAAGCTCCTCAAACTTAGTGTCTTAAAACAAGCAAATCTATTGCCTCACATTTTTGGAGGCTGGAAGCCTGAAATGAAGAGTGGGCAGAGCCATGCTGCTTCTGAAATCTTCCAGCTACTTCTTTGCCTCTCTGGGCTCCTTGTGGTTTGCTAGCACTAGTATCTGGTGATCCTTGCCTTGATGCTTTGTAACTCCTGTCTCTGTTTATCATCACAAGGCATCCTCCCAGCGTTTGTCTGTCTTCACATGGCCAACGTTTTATAAGACACTGGGCATATTGATTAAGAGACCATTCTACCCTAGTATGACCTCATCTTAACCAAGTACATCAGCAGCTACAACATTTCAAAATAAGACCATGTTCTAAGAAGTACTTGAGTTTAGGACTTCAATATTTCCTTTTGAGGAAATACAGTCCAATCCATAACACCTGATATTTTTATTATTTCCAAAGCCGACATAAACCAACTCAGTTTATCAAGGAAATTTGGATGTGTTTGCCTGCATACATTTTTTTTTTTTTGCTGGGGAATCGACTGAGCATCTCTGCCACCCATGGATATTACTGAATTGTTATAAGGGCAGAGAGATGAATGCTTTGAACATTTTGCAAATTAAAACATGTTGCCATGGGCAATGATTTGCAATTGTGGTATCTCAATCAAAAGTTATCCCAAGTTTTACGGTACGTATAAGCTACTTTTTGGAAACCACACACACACACACACACACACACACACACACACACACACACACACACACACCAAACAAACAAACAAAAAACACAGGTTAGCTCTATTAGTGCTAGGACTTTTCTTTGGAGGTTCAACTGGAAGAAAGTACTGCTCTCTCATTCTAAACTTCAAAATAGACAACTTTTACTCATTTCTCCTTGTAAACATGAGATAGACAGTGGCTTCCATGTAATTTCTAGGTTTGTATTTATACACCACTGCTGTGCTGAAGTGTTTAGTTCTATTCTAGAGGAATTGGGAGCATTACAAAATTCCTAAACCATGCCACACAACGGTGTGTCCTCAAAGTTGAGACGTGGTCAGTACATGTATTTCTACTTTAATCCACTGCAGCAGGGAAGACAGATGTGATTTATGTAAATCTTTATAGGATAAAGATTTACTGAATAATCCCTATGGGCGTGTTTGGCCGTGTTTCTGCTCTGGTTGCTGCTGGTGCTGCTTTTACTCCCCATTCAAACCCTTTAAAATGAGCTGTAGGCAGGTCACAGGGGGAGCGTGAGCCTTTCTGCTCAAGGTTAGCAAGGCATCCTAGCTCCTATCTTCCTTCCTTTATCTCTGAGCGAGTCATGACAATGGAGATAGATTTACAAGAGAGAATGAGATATGCTTCTATATGACTTTCTAAAAATATGTTGGCGTACGTTGATGTGTTTAAAACTTCCTGGCTAGTACAAATTGATTCCTCTAAATATTTTGTGTGTGTGTGTGTGTGGGGGGGGGTTGTTTGTTTGTTTGTTTTGTTTTTTGATTCATCAGACTAATCACTTAAGTTGTTCATTCAAAAACAAAACAAAACAACTTTTAAAAGCCATGAGGAATATTCTTTTGTTTACAAAAGACAACTCAATGTATTTTTACCATGTTGTTTCAAGGTGATAATTAACAGGATTGATATTTCACTTAAGGCAATTATTAATTCCTAAATGACTTAAGAAGCTCAGCACTTACCCCACCCAGGAACTTACCTCGGGGAGTCCCAATGTCATCAAAGTGCTAAGACTGACATTATTTTAGAAAAAAATTCCCTCTGCCTCTCTGCCACCTGCCTTTGTGTCTTGTTATCCACTTTACCATTCTACCATCTGTCACACCACTGAAGTGACCTACAATTAAGAATTTTGAAGAAAATTCAATCTAAATTATGATTGGACACAGTTTTTAGTGTGTTTTTTTTTTTTATGGGTCTCAAAATATAACATCATTCCCTTGCATGGCGGTCTGGAGAGGACTGGCCTGTGCATGGAATAACCTTCCTGTCTTAAGGACCATTAATTACGCATTTGATTTTCAAAAGGGACAGTTACATGACAGCCACACAGTTGCTTTTCCAAAAAAGAAGAAAAAATTTTCTAATTATCTTTATATTTTCTTCCTGGACATATAATACTTTTTCTTTTCATTTTCATCAAATAATTTCCATATACCATGAAGTTACTTTTCATTTTCTTTATAAGCACATAATATAGTAATTATCTTGTAAGTATGTTTTTAATACAATATGAAATGTTTTGGTCATATAAAATATGTGTTTTAAAAAGAAAACAAGAATGGCTAATTTGAAAAAAAAAAACACCTGCTAAAAAGATCAATCATACATTCTGAATAGTAATGTAAAATTGCATGACTTTTATTTTAATATCTGTATTCCAAATGCCAGATGGTCCCACAATGATAAATCCTATGAGAGGAGGAACACTTCTCACTTTATTTTTAATGATTTCAAAATTTATTCAACTCACAGATTTGTTAAACACACTGCAGATACCTTCTTGATTTCCATATTTTCTAATTCTTAAAGACAACACATTGCCATTTGGATTAAGTGTTAGGGCAAATTAAGCTGTATCATTTGGAAGTATAATGTCAAACATCAGTAAGTAAAAGGGAGATGGAAATAAAGTGGTTGGGTTATTAAAAGAAAATTGAGTGTGAACTCTCACTCATAAAATCTTCTCGTCTTTAGGAACAACATACTAACTTGTTTTTAATAGATTGTCATCTAAACACTTTCAGCCACTTAGCTGCTGCTTAAAACCACAACACAACCACCAGCCCTGCCCATGAATATCTCTAGAGCCTATGTCCCAAGACCTCCAATCTGGTTTTGAGAAGTTATCGTTGCTAGAATGATCTGACTTGATAGTGAATCAAGAGGTCGTACCCAACTCCCATTCTCTATTTTGAAGTGATAAACTCTTGAGGGACACATCCCAAAGCAATCCCTCCTTCACCTCACAGTACCTCAACCCTGTGAACACAAGTCCATTTCCTAATCTAAACATCTCTAACTCTTCACAACTCCTGATATGACAAGAACGTCTTGTTGGTTTTATATATATATATATATATATATATATGATTGATTTCAGAGAGGAAGAGAGAGATAGAAACATCAACTGGGAATCAAGTCCGCAACCCTGGCATGTGCCCTTGACCAGAATTGAACCCAGGAGACCCTCAATCCGTAGGCAGATGCTCTATCCATTGAGCTAAACCAGCTAGGACATGACAAGCAAGTTTTAATCTTTTTAACATTCTGGTGATACTCTGAAACACATGCTTTTTATTTTAATAAGTTGAATAATTGTCACACTGTATGAAATAAATCTATCTTTATCCACTACAAGCCATTTCTGCTGACCATCTGAGTGAATGAAGAATCTTATAATGAATAAGGCATACAGGGTATGGAGAGATAACCTAATGGAAGCATTAATTCTTCAGGGCCTTTCAAAAAAACATAGGGTATTAAAACCACATTGACAGCCAGCTATCATCTACACTAATAAAAGAGAAACATGGTAATTGGTGTACGACTGCTACCCTTCCCATTGGCTAATCAGGGAGATATGCAAATTAACTGTCAGCCAAGATGGCTGCCGGCAGCCAGGCAGCTTGAAACTAACATGAGGCTTGCTTGCTTCAATGACGGAGGAAACCAACGTTCCCCCGCTTGCCACTGCAGACCTCTGAGCCTGCAGTTTCAAACATTGTAACAAATATAGAGCTAAACAAAACCCCAGAAACCAGCTTTCAGGGAGCTGGGATCTCAGAACTGGAGTTGATACAGAGTTTCGATTATTGA
>NW_006297660.1:932123-938759 GCF_000327345.1 Myotis davidii
CAGGGGCTGCCTAGGGATTGGGCCTGCCCTCTGCCACCCGGGAGCAGGCCTAAGCCAGCAGGTCATTATCTCCAGAGGGGTCCCAGACTGTGAGAGGGCACAGGCCGGGCTGAGGGAGCTCCCCCTCCCCCCCGAGTGCACAAATTTTTGTGCACCGGGCCTCTAGTAGTTATATATCAGCCTCTGAGCATTTAGTTAAACTATATGCTCTTGATATATATTCAAAAGGGGCTGTAAGTTATGCATTTAATACTATATCTCTACTTTCCACATTAATTATTTTTCCATATATTATATATATACATACATATATATATAAATTTCCTTACATTTCCAATTTAAAGATGATGCTATCATCTTTACATGTAGTCTGTTTTCTGAGAACATTTCTGAAATATGGTTCAAAATATTCACTATCATGTTTAAGCTGATCCTTCAATGACAAAAACAATTAAATCTGTTGACTCCACTACTGTGAAAACAACATAAAGATACTTGTGTCCTCTTTTCCTTATTATTTACTCTTCCTCACTCATTTTAGATAAGTCAATGAGCAGAAATGAAATGAGCATGTGAGACTTTTAAAGGCCAGCTGCTGCTGTTGGCATGCAGTTGAAACTAATGGCTAATCTTCAAACGCAGTGCCAGTTTTGCTAAAACCCGAATCCTCTTTCATCCTGACAGTCTATGTTTCTGAGCCAAAATCAGGGGACAGTTCTTGGATTCCTGAATCTTTTATTTGAGACAAATGTAGGATAAACAGATGCTGTGTAAAAGGGAAGAAAAATGTTGTTTATCTTCATTTAATCCTGAATGATGCTCTCTTTAGTTTGTGTTATTATTTTGAAAGAAAAATATGGAAAACATTTTCTATAAATTATCAAAGATATGCTCTATACTTATATACTATATATATTTTTACTTTCATTATTTTATACATGAACCAAAAATATTTAAAATTAAATATATTGATATCACTCTAAACCATTTCACTGATACGTATACATTTTTCACTTGTTGATATGATTTAGCATTCTTGTAATTTGATTCTTAGTGTTGTGTTATTTTTTAATAATTTCCAGCCCTAGCTAGTTTGGCTCAATGGATAGAGTGTAGGCCTGCAGACTGAAGGGTTCCAGGTTCAATTATGGTCAAGGGTACATGCTTGGGTTGAGGGCTCTATCCCTAATAGGGGGCTTGCAGGAAGCAGCCAATCAATGATCTTCTCTCATCATTGATGTTTCCATCTCTCTCTCCCTTCCTCTCAGAAATCAATAAACATATTTTTTAAAATAATAATTTTAAAATGATATAATTCAGAATTTATAATATAGTGCCCTATTTTAGGATAGTGCAAAAAATATTTGTCTAGTTACAAAACTAATGTCTTATAGCTGTGATGGCGAACCTATGACACGCGTGTCAGAGGTGATATGCTAACTCATTTTTTTGGTTGATTTTTCTTTGGTAAATGGCATTTAAATATATAAAATAAATATCAAAAATATAAATATTTGTTTTACTATGGTTTCAAATATCAAAAAATTTCTATATGTGACACAGCACCAGAGTTCAGTTAGGGTTTTTCAAAATGCTGACACGCCAAGCTCAAAAGGTTCTCCATCACTTTCTTATAGATATCATAACGGTAATTCAACCTTGGCTTCTAATTTTTCTGTATTTTAGAAAACATTCATCTAGCTATTCAAGTGAGCACATTGAATAAACAAATTAGACAATTTAGTGAAATAAAGTGCTCAAAGTATGGCTCTTTTAATTGAGCAGCAATCAATTTGGTGAATTTTGGTATTATATTAGAGACTGTTTCATAATTGACCTGTCATCTTACTTGAGAATTAACATTAGTTGCCAAAACAGATTAAGAAACATAGGTTTGTATTAATTATTCCATATAATAAAGAGCTAATATGCTAATTAGACTGAACAGCAGAATGACCATCCAGACGACCTTCCAGATGAAGCTGGGGGCTGTGAGGGCCGAGGCAGCTGGGGCTACAAGGGCTGAGCCCCTTGCACAAACTTTCTCCATCAGGCCTCTAGTATATATATATATATATATAATCTCACATATGTGTACATATGCATATTTATGTCCTCAAGTGTTTATATATGTACTTATAAACATGTATATTAATATAATTGTGCCATATTTAACACAAACAAGCAGAACAGAAACAGACTCATAATTACAGAGAATATTTTGACAGGTGCCAGATGGGAGGAGTATTGGGGTGATGGGTGGAAAAGGTAAAGAGATTAAGAAGTAAAAAAAACAATAGTAGTTACATAATAATCAATGGGGATGTAAAGTACTTCCTAGGGGATATAGTCAATAATAATATTCTAATAACTGTTTATGGTGTCAGATGGTTTCAAGATTTATCAGGATGATCACCTAATAAGTTATATATAAGGTCTAATCACTGGGGTGTGCACCTGAAACTAATCTAATACTGTATTAAAACTGTAATTGAAATATAAAAATTATTTAAAAAAATAAAGTGCTAGTGATATATTAGGAACAGAGAGAGGCAGTTTGAGGAAAGTAGGATCATGGGAAGTGAAGAGATGTTCCAGAATATGGTTGGCAACCTTTTTCTTAAAGGACTATGTAGCAAATGTTTTAGGTTTGCCAGCTATAAAGCCTTTGTTTTCTTGAATCTACTGTTATAGTGGAAAAGTAATCACAGAAAACAAATAATGAATGGAGAAGCTGTTCCAATAAAACTTTATTTACAAAAAAAAGAACATTGGAGTAGAGGAGGACCTAATAAATAGGTTAGAGTAAAAGTATTTCTATTAAGAACCCCAAGTATATAATTATGATAATGACGATGATGATTTTTAATACAATTAGCCCTAAGAAATACAGATTTTATGTAAATAGAATGATGCAGAAATATAATATTTATAAGATTTAATTTGATGTCTGTGAAACAGACATATTTTGAGAATGATCTAGGAAAACAATTAGAAACTTCCCGTGAAACAGCCTTCTTCTATGCCCCAACCCTGCTATCATGCTTAGTAACTTCTCCATCCAAAGGGATGAATCTACCAAACTCGTAGACAATCAGTTCCCTAACTAAAGAGCCCCATCATATATTGATTATAAGAAAGTTATTTGGCTGCAACCGGTTTTGCTCAGTGGATAGAGCATTGGCCTGTGAACTAAAAGGTCCCAAGTTCTATTTCAGTCAAGGGCATGTACCTTGGTTGAGGGCACATCTCCAGTAGGGAGTGTGCAGGAGGCAGCTGATTGATATTTCTCTCTCATCTATGTTTCTAACTCTCTCTCTCTCCCTTCCTCTCTGTAAAAAATCAATAAAATATATTTTTTAAAAAAGAAAGTTATTTGTATTCATATATCTAAGCAATACACACTTGCAATGTGTGTTGAAAAAATACTGCTTCACATACTGTATAGAAATACTTCTAACATATGCATATTCATGAGATAACCTGGGAACTAGGTGTTAACAAGTTGTATAATCTGATTAAAACCAGGTAGGATTTTTTTTTATGTATAAGGCAGACAAGGGCAATTTAGTAGAAGAGATAATATGTAACTAGGGTTTGTGTAGAGAGAGTAAATCAAATTTTTTCAAAAAAGGAAAAACTACAGGGTTGGAAAGTGGAAATTTAGATGAGAGTCAGATCATGAATGGCTTATTGTATCAGATTACAAAACTTGCTCTTTATTCTCCTGTCAATGCTGAAGGAAATGGAACTAATGAAACTGGGAAAACTGATTTAATACAATCAAAGATGTATTTGAGAAAGCAGAGGATTCTAGTATATGGACTAAAGCAGGGAGAGTCTGAAGACAAGGACACCATTTAAGCATATCATCTCTTTAAGCATATCATTTTAACTTTACCTTTAACAAACATTAAAACTTTCCAGTGAAATTACTTTTATAATCCATAACCATTCAAGCAGCACTACTCTTAGAATATGCATTATGACAGTGTTTCCCTTCAGCGTATTTTTTTGGAGCCAATAAACCTCTCCATACATCTTCTTAAAGTGGCAGTCACCACTACATAATTCTCTTCATGTCTTATTAATATTGCAATAACCATTAAGACTATACAACATATATCTTAGTAATATAGCAATAACCATTAGTTTATTTTAATGCTAGTAACATATGTAAACATGTCACTGTAATACATACTGCTAAGTTCATACTCATTCACTGGTTGTTGATTTTAATAGTATAATGGAAAAGGAGATAAGTCCTAGAGTGGGAAGCCATGGCCTTTGGAGTCAGATAGGCCTGAACTTCATTCTTGGCTCAACAATTTTCTCATTAGGAACCTGAAGGAGTTTTTTTTTTCTTTCTCAGATTAAATTTTTAATCTCTTTAAAAACATGGATGGTAATGCCAATCACACACTGTGTTGAGAATATTAAATGATATATGTGAGATTTCTAGCCCAGTTACAAGCATATTATAGCCCCAAATAATATGAGTTTCTTTCAAGATTCCCTTAACTCTACATAACACAATAAGAGGAAAAAGAAAGTATCATAGAATGGCTCTGCTGCTGAATGTGTGTGTGTGTGTGTGTGTGTGTGTGTGTGTGTGTCGCGGGTGGAGATGGAGAACTTCTGCAGGCTGAATAATGAAAAATATTAAAATGAGAACTGAAAATTAATTTTTTATGCCCCATATATTCAAATAATTGAAAGCGTGCCAATGATTGACTAAAAATTTTAGCAATTATTATAAGTCATCATTAATATCATGGTGGGTTAAATGAAGTTCCTAAAAATAAAGTCTGCAAAATGATACAAATGGTGAGAGAAGTTATCATTTGTCATGCCTATATTACTCACATGGTAACATATAATCAATAAAGCACATATCCATTTTTTCCTAACATCTGCTTTTTATGGTAAGTAACATTTATCTTTAGAATCACCTTTGTTTAAATACCACAAAAATGTTAAGGGAATCCACACTGTGATTCTTAAATGAGGATGTCTGAGTCCATTTGTGTGTGTGTTTGTGTGTGTGTGAGTGTATTTGTGTGGTGTGTGTGTGTGTGTGTGTGTGCATGCACATGCACATGTTTCCATTCAGAAGACAAGAAGAATAAAGCTGGAAGACAACAAGACCACTATAGTTGACAAAGAAAGATCGAAGTATGGAACAGTGGCAATGAGGATAACAATAGCCAAAACTGACCTTTGTTCGAGCCGGGATCCAGGATGGGTGGCCCGTGGGAACTGAATCCCGTACCCTGTGTTCACCAAGCTCATAACTTGCTCAGAACAGTAACTGCATCAATCAGGATCGAGTTTTTATTTGAGCAAGGTATTTATGTGCCAACAAGCTCACTGATACTTTCAGGTACTGCATGGCAAACCACATCTTAAGTGAGCTATGTGGTTTATTCGTAAAATAGATGCCTATAATATTGTGTTGTGTTAGTTTTTGTCCTCTGACAAGAAGAGACTATGAAGAGGAAGAGAGATGTACATGCAAGATATTTGCTGATGGGGAGAAGGTAAGGCGCGGAGCAATGAAGGGGAGAAGGGTCCTGGGAGGTGACCACGGTAGCCTGAACATTAGACAGTTTACTTCCTGCCTTTATCTCTGATGAATCCTGGCCTTTACAGAATCCAAATGGCCTAACCTTAGAGGCCTCTCTCTTCCTGTTTCTTAGAGCATTCACTTTAGAAAACAGGGCATTGTGATGTCTGCTTTTTTGAGATGTCAATCTTTTAAATAAGTTTTTTTTTTTTTTTGCCAATTTTACAAGCCAGGACTGTCTTTCTTAAGGGCTGAGGAGGCCCCCCTTTGAAATGTAGTCACAAAGGAAGGGAGTGCCCCTATTTTCTCAGGCTCTGAGGGAGGATAGACCCTCACTCCCATGGGCACCTTGCCCCAAGTTGTAAAACTCCCTGCTGTCATGGAGATAGAAGAAAGTTTACTGTCTTTGGGTAAGAACAATTGCCAAATGCAGAATTAGACTTCCAATTCCCCAACCAAGGTTGCCATGAGAGGTATCCTGCTTCTCTTTGTAATAGACTGATCACAGTGCCCTTGCCATTCATGGTCATGGCAGTTAACAGGGTGTGGCAATGGCACAAACATAGTTGTGGAGACGGGAAGTCAGCAGTCATTTAGGATCCCACAGCAGGAGAGCTGAGCACTGCATCCCCATGTCCTCTCTTGTCCATATTGCATTCTTCTCTCTACAGGTTCAGGGAGCAGCTCCTTCATGGTTCCGGTGGGCCTTTCTTCAGGGAGGGGGGTTTGGAATGCGAGGGAACTTCCTATAGTTGGCCTCAGTACTGTAACCAATTCTTACCCTTACCTCTTCTACTATTCATTCAAATCCCCACGTCTGCAGCTAACACCTCCTCTGGTTTTAATGGCTTACCTGATGGAATAACCCAAGTTTCCACTCCTGACGGACATGAACCCTCAGCACGCATACCCTCGTCAGGCCAGGGTTGCTGCACAAGTCCCTTCCTGATTACAGCAGGACAAAGAGCTACCCGGAGGCTCCACTGGATTCTAAACGTATTGTCTCAAGAATCTTCATTTCTTTAGGGCTGTTGCAAGTACGGTAACTGAAGGTGAAGAAACAGAGTAAC
>NW_006297660.1:938837-949670 GCF_000327345.1 Myotis davidii
AACATCAATGATGAGAGAGAATCATTGATTGCTGACTCCTGCAGGCCCCATGTTGGATGTTCCCCTGACTGGGAACTGAAGTGTGACTTCCTGGTTCATAAGTGTATGCTCAACCACTGAGCAACATCATCTGGAAGAAGCAGAGTCTTCACACAACAACTGACAGAATAACTTCTCTGCATTTTGCTGATGAAAACACTGTATGGTTGGAAGAAAGAAGCAGAGAAGCAAGTTCACTGCTATGAAGGAAGCTGCCCCATCCAACTCTGAGGGGTGCTTCTGGCTCCACCGTAACCCCAAATGCAGCTAAAGACTTGTACATGATGGGCCTTTCCCAAACTCAAGGAGCTGGGTGCAGGACAGGAGATGAGGTACTCCCTCAGAAAGGGAGGTTTCTTGACCTTTCCTGGGAGCACAGGGCAGAATAGCTCCTAAGCCCACAGAGGCCTCCTCCAGTCCCACTGCAGGTGGGTCTTGATCTCCTTACCTTGAGGGTAAGAAATGTTATTTTACCTAAGACACCAGTGCCAGGATATGGCTTAATGATAGTGTGTTAATAGATGACGTTTGGAAATAGTTCAACATGTAACATCACAGTAAATGCCACCTTACTTGGAACTGATTTACAGGAAGATTTGGTGACATCTGTTTACACCTAAGTCACTCATATAAAAATAATTTTCAAGGATGAAACTTACAAGAAATTAATTAGTATTTGGTTTGCCGTAAAAATATTAAGCTAATCCAATTCTTATTAAAAACAACAAATAATGATATTCTATAAGCACAACAACATTTTAGATAGTCTTTACAGATTTTGGGGAAACCTTTTCATAGCAGAGTACTGGAATGTATTGAAAAAAAAAATAGACAATTTGAAAAGTAATTCATTTCACTTCTATCTATTTTGAACCAGAATCTATGATTATTTCACAGACCACTGAGAGAGTGTGACATGGTGGAAGAGCCTGTGTCTAGGGAGGAATTTGACATATTTAAATTTGCTATGATTACCTTGTCAAAAACATGACCAGACTACTGTGACAATATCAACCCATAATATTGTTAAGGTAAGAACTATTTTTGACATTCATATTTACATTTCATATGTATACATTGATTCATTATTCTAGGATAATTTTGATCATTACTTATTTTGTTCATTCTCTGTCTTATATTCTCATAGATAAAAATTAACCATATATATTATCTTGGGTCAGCTGCACTTGACCAGGAAAGTTGATTAGTGGACAAGAAAAACATTTTGGTACTTAAGGGAATAAAGTCTACTCAAGCTTCTTTTCTTCAGAAGTATGTATTAGCTTTCATTTGTATAACAAATACTCAGTATGTCATTATTCTTTTTCCAACTCTTCAATTTTTGACACTTGACTATAATTTCTTTATTCAATCTTGTGAGGGAAAGGCAGCAGGGTTAGGTTAATACAGTAACTCAAGACAAATGCCAAGAGTATGTCTTATGAGACTTATATTCTCCATAGAGAAAATCGCAGAGGCAGGGAGCAAGGTGATATATATGAGTGTGGCACCAAAGTTCTACAGATGGATGTAGATATATTGGGTTAGGCACTTAAAGCAATTGCTTTCAGTCATCTCAATGATAAGCAGCCACCGATGAGATGTGTGCATTTGCGATGAAAGAGCTTGGTGTAAATTTAAATCGAATCCAAAGTCTGACATTTACCTCATTTTGGTTGGAGAGGAAAGGAATATATTTAAAGTTGAGAAACAAATTTAAATGCTCAGGATGAGTTAAAGAGAGTTGGAAATTCTGTAATAGAATCTTCACTTAGATTCACTGCGGAAAAATTAGTTGATGACTACCTCATATATTTGTATTTACATAAATAGAAAACTTCTTTGATTATGTACTGAAATAAGATTAATGTGTGATGACAAATTAGAGGGCAATCATTTGATTGTTTAATTATAAGAGAAAATCAAGGAAAAAAGACCAGGATCATTAAAAATATACGTAATATTCTAGGTTCATTCAATGAATTATATCACACACAGAGCAGACAGAATGCTGTGCTCCATAAAATAGTCACAGAAGCCCACTGACTATATTAAACAACAAAATATAAACTGCCTTTCATCATAAATCACTGTGAATTTATATTTTCAAAAGAATTTATATTTTTTAATTATGGTATGGGCCTTTCATTATAAAATGTCCCCAATGTATTTTAATAGGTAAATCAGAAAAACATAGGTCGATGAGACAGAAGAAATCAGAAATATTGGTGAAATGTTTTAGTTGGCCATTGAATAATCCTGAGGACTCTCATCAACCCCCATTTTTGGGCACATGAATATGTGCAGTGACTAAGGAAGGAATTACAGGTGACATCCAACTAACTGCTCAACAGCTTCTCAGGAAGCTCCCACAGTCTGAACATTCACCTTCATGATGAATGTGGCTGGGGACACAAGAGATGACAATGACCAATACTCAGATAGTGTTTTGTTTTTTTAATGTTATTATTGACTTTTAAAGATAGAGGAAGGGAGAGGGATAGAGAGATAGAAATATCAATGAGATGAGAAGCATCATCAATTGGCTGCCTCTAACTGGGATCGAGCCCTCAACCTGGACATGTGTCCTGACCAGGAATTGAACCTGTGATCTCTTGGTTCCTGGGTCGACACTCAACCACTGAGCTACACCGGCTGGGCTGCTCAGATAGTTTTGACCAAGAAAGGGAATCCTTCCTAGTTGTTTGTTCAAAATGTGGAAATAATGAAATTTTTAATTTTATTTTAATGTTATCTAAAAAAAAAAAACAAGTTCTACAGGATGATCACAGTTTAATCTTGGCTTAGGTTTCCTAAGAACACCCCTCACCTTCTTACAAAAGTAGAGGACTATTCATCTTTGTCCATTGACACACATTGTCCCAGCACAAAGTAGATACATTCATTAACTTGTTTATCCAAAATAACTACTATTTTTCATTTTTTTGGATATTACCAAAATATTATTTTTTTAATTTTATCTTTATTGTTGAAAGTATCTCAGATGTCCCCTTTTGTGTGTGTGTTTTTTTAAACAAAGACTTTTCTTACTCAAAGAGGAATTTCTTAATATATTTAAAATAAACCTATTCTTCTAATTACATTCAAAAGGCTATTACTTCTGCTATTTATCATCAGGTTTGCAGGACATACATATATTCCATATGTGTCCTCCTTGTGCCATTCCTCAAAATAGAAGAATTTGCCATTACAAATGTGTAAAGAACTATAATCTGCCACAATTGCAGATTATGGCAGAGGACATGAGATTCCTGGACCACAAATAAGGGAGTTTATTATTCACTGAACAGTAGGCAGCATGAATTTATATTTGCATTGGCTTCCACTTGGCCCTCTAAGCTCTACTGTGGGACAATCTGCAAGTAAGCTCGACTACAGAGTGCACCGACAGGGGATCTGTGCAACAGGTGAGGAGCTCTAAGCCTATAAAAAACAACATTTTATGAGATGGTTACTAACAAACCTGATCAACTTTGCCCCAGATGGAGACATTATCCTTCTCAGACTCATCATCTGTCCTCCATCCCCAAAGGGGAACACTATTTCTATCCTCTAAGGCTCTTTGCTATACAAACATCCTTGAAAATAGAATTGGGAACAAAAGTTATCACAAGACATGTAAAAACACTGTAGAGGGTTACTTTAAAAAAAACATAAAACAAACTACTTGAGAATCAGGTAGGAGAAAGAAAGCAGAAGCAACGGTACATTTCAAAGAAAAATATGGAATCAAATGAAATAGGAAAAGAGCCGAAACCGGTTTGGCTCAGTGGATAGAGCGTCGGCCTGCGGACTGAAGAGTCCCAGGTTCGATTCCGGTCAAGGGCATGTACCTGGGTTGCGGGCACATCCCCAGTGGGAGGTGTGCAGGAGGCAGCTGATCGATGTCTCTCTCTCATCGATGTTTCTAACTCTCTATCTCTCTCCCTTCCTCTCTGTAAAAAATCAATAAAATATATTTAAAAAAAAATGAAATAGGAAAAGGAATCCCACTTTAGCATTACGTGATCCAATTAACACAATGGTAATCAATATCTTCTCTCAGGTAGATTTAGAATCCCACTTTATCATTACGTGATCCAATTAACACATAATGGTAATCAATATCTTCTCTCAGGTAGATTTCTTCCTATTACATTCCTTTAAAAAAAATGTGCTCTTGCTTTTTCTCTATTGCTGGAATATCTGGGGAAGTTTCTTCTGCCCAGTTGACCTTCTGTTTACTTTATTAATAATATTTTTTAACAGACACTGTTACAATTGAAATATTTTGTGACTCCTACATGCAAGGTTATGATATAGATGTTGTAAGCCAAGGGAATACTAAGCTCAATCACTTTTTAAGAACTTTATTAAAAAAATAAAACACAGTTACAGGTAGTTAAACATAAGCATAAAAACACACACAGAATAAAACACATTCAGATACAATAAATGCCACAGAAAGTAAGTTCTCATTAAGTCACAGACTTAATCACTTTTTTAAAAGATTTTATCATTTGCAATAATCCTAAACGGGCTTTTTTCCATCCCCTTTCCATCAGAGACATAGCTTGTTTTTATTGGCTTGAACTTGCTATAGATTTGTAGCATCATCTAAAAGATATGGTCTGTTTAACCTTCATCAGCCTTATTGTAACTTTTCCCATGGTGCCCCAGAATAGATTTTTTTTCTGAAATTTACAGCCGCTCTGCTCTTAGTGAATTGGAATTGGCACAGAGTACATATCTCAAACAGTAATTTCCCATTCCTAACAGTACAGACCTAAAGTGAAACAAATCCATTGTCCCAATCAAGCAAAACCTCTCAAGCAACTCATGACTAATTGAATGTTTCTCTTGCTTCAGTGTTTCTCCCCACCATAATCAACTAACTTTTTCTAACTGACTATACAATCAGAAAAACTAAACCATTTGCTTTGCATT
Organism: Myotis davidii; assembly: GCF_000327345.1. NCBI lineage: Eukaryota > Metazoa > Chordata > Mammalia > Chiroptera > Vespertilionidae > Myotis > Myotis davidii. The sequence continues at coordinate 943,824 of NW_006297660.1, forward strand.
TCTTAATAGGTTCTCAGGGAAAATTTATGGTACTTTATTTAGTTTAACATTTGGCACAACTATTTTTTCCCTTACATAAAAATCTATCACATTCACTGACTTCCACTCACCACTCATTACTCTAAGTGTGCTCACTTGGTGTGTATTTTTCTATTAGTAGTTCATTGATCCTCTTGTTTCTTATTTGGAGAGCTGAATAATGACTAACTGGTGTGGCTCAGTGGTTGAATGTCAACCTATGAAACAGGAAGTCATGGTTCCATTCTATTCCAGGCACATGCCTGTGCTGTGGGCTCAATCCCTAGTGGGGGTTGTACAGGAGGCAGCCCATCAATGATTTCCTCTTATTATTGATTAGAGACCGAGTGCATGAAATTTGTGCACTGAGGGGGTGGGGGGGAGGTGTCCCTCAGCCCAGCCTGAACCCTCTCCAATCTGGGACCCCTCAGGGGATGTCCGACTGCCAATTTAGGCCCGATTCCCACCCCCCACCCTGCCAGCCTGGTTGTCCCCAACTGTCCTCCCCTGCCAGCCATGTTTTGGTGGCCATCTTGTGATCACATGGGGGTGGCCATCTTGTGCGAGGGTGTGACGGTCAATTTGCATATTGCCTCTTTATTATATAGGATAATATCAACCATCTTGATTTTTTTTTCTTTTTCTCTTATCCCCCAGCCCATCCCACTCCACTTTTGCTTGGTTGCTCATTCTTCCTCAGTAATTAATTTTAAAATCTTGATTAATTACTTCCAGTGTGTCAGACCATGTGTTGCATCATGAGCATGCAACCTGAACCATCAAGAAGGAGCATTTGGTTCTTCCAGCTAAAACTGCATTGGGGAAAATAGGCAATGAAATATATAAATACAGTGCAGTGACACATGTGCTAATGGGTATATAGTAGCATGTACCAAATGTGTAAAAGTTCAGGGAAGAGAAGTCTAGGCCGAGTCTTGAAGACTGGAGTTCACTTTCTTCCTCATCCCCTTTTTCTTCTTTATCATCATACTAGAAACCCGTTGCACGAAGATTCGCACAATAGGCCTTCCTTCCCATGACTGCTGGCACCGGTTTTCCTCTGGCACCTGGGACCCAGGCTTTTGGTCCAGCCGCAGCAGAGAAGCCAAGCCTCTCCAATCTTTAGTCTTCACTCCTGCCAGAGCCTTTAGCCTTCACTCCACGCCTGTGTATGCAAATTAACCTCCATCTTTGTTGGGTTAATTTGCATAGTTGCTCTGATTGGCTGGTGGGCATAGTGGAGTGACACCAATTTGCATGTTTCTTTTTTATTAGTGTAGATAATCTTCTCTTCTTAATATTTATTACTAGTGACATAATGTGTTCATCTGAGCCTCTATAATACAGTTCAGAGCTTAGTCTTATTTTGAATTATATTTAAATCCTATGTTCATGTATCACTTTATAATCATTAAACTCCTGATATTTTTGGCAAAATATATATTATAAAATTATTAAAATAATTTTTCATTGAATTTATTAGGGTGACACTGGTTAGCAAAATTATACAGTGCACAATTTTACAACACATTATTAGTACACCTTATAATGTATTCACCACCCCAAGTAAGTCTCCATCTATCACCATTTATCTCCCTATACCTTCCTTCATATCACCCAACCTCTCTATCCCCTCAAACACCACACTACTATAAAATTCTTAAATATGATTTGTTTTAAAATTAGCAATAAAAATAACTTAATTTTTACTATAGGGACATTTGTTAAGAAGGATACTACAACGTAATTTCATCTAAATGCATATACTACATACGTATAACTACATATGAGCAATGTATAGTGTTTCAAAATTTATGTAATGCAGGAATTCTTTGACATAAACATCGAGAAAAACTGGCTTTCCTTTTGATAATACCTCATTGTCATATAGTGCCTCTCTCCACATAAGTTCAATTATAAGAATACCTTTTTTATTAGGCAAGTGCTAGTGCTTATTGCAAAGACATTGAAATCAGAGGGAGTTTGCTCTAGTTGTTCTGGCTTAGTGGATAGAGGGTTAGCCTGTGGACTGAAGGGTCCGGATTTGTTTCCTGTCAAGGGCATATGGTCAGGTTGCGGGCTCGATCCCCTATGTGGGACGTGCAGGAGGCAGCCGATCAATGATTCTCTCATCATTGATGCCTCTCTCTCTCTCTCTCTTTCTCTCTCTCTCTCCTTCCTCTCCCTTGTTCTCTGAAATTGATTAAAATACTAGAGAACCAGTGCATGAGGGGCGTGGGTCCCTCAGCCCGACCTAGACCCTTTCCAACCTGGGAGCCCTCAGGGGTTGTCCTACTGATGGCTTAGGCCTGCTCCTCATGGTTCTCTGCTCTCTGTGGATCTGCCTGTTTGATGCCACTGCAGGCCCTGGTATCTGCTCTCTGCAGGGGTCTGCTTGTCCCTCACTGTTGTGGCCAGGGGCAATCAGGGCCCTGCTGTCTGCTCTATGCAGGGGCCTGCCTGCCCCTCGGCACCATGAAGAGGGGCAAGCAGCGCCCTGCTATCTGCTCGCCTCAGGGGACTGGGTTGCTGCTTGCCCCTTGCCCCTGCAACGAGGGCTTAAAAGACTGGGGGACTTTGGTGGTGCTGAGGGGACTGGTGCCGCCATCTTGTGGCTATGGGCACTGCCATCTTTGTTGCGAAGTAACAGTCAATTTGCTTATTCCATCTTTATTAGATAGGATATTCTAGCCCTAGCCAGTTTGGCTCAGTGGATAGAGTGTCGGCCCGTGGACTGAAGGGTCCCAGGTTAGATTCCAGACAACGACACATACCTTGGTTGCAGGTTTCCTGGCCCTGGTCAAGGTGTGTATAGGAGGCAACCAATCGATGTGTCTCTAACCTCTGCCTCACCCCCACCACCGCAGCTTAGTCCAGAAGAACATCCAAAATGATGTCTGGAAGGTCATTTGGCTGTCTGGTCTAATTAACATATTATGATTTATATATATATACTAGAGGCCTGGTGCACAGATTCGTGCACAGGTGGGGTCCTTCGGGCTGGCCTGCAGGGGTTGGGCCGAAACTGGCTCTCCGACATTCCCTGAGGGGTCTGGATTGCGAGAGGGTGGTTCTCAAGTGACGCACCCTGGAATCGGGCTCCCTCTTCTCTGGTTCCCGGTGCGTCACCCACGAACTGCAGCTGCCAAGTCGACCGCAGCTCAGCAGCTCCTGCGTTGAGCATCTGCCCCCTGGTGGTCAGTACGCATCATAGCCACCAGTCGTAACTGACACTTACGCTTTTATATATAGAGATATATAATTTTTTAAAAAAATAATCAGGTCTCTGCTTCAAGAGCCAGAATGAAAAGATTCCCCCTTCAGCTCTATTCAAGAATCATCTGAGACAACCTAACGCAATGCCACCTCTTGTCCCTGAAGGTGACAGAAAGACTCAGTTGAGACCTTGTCTTTCTCCAACACAAATGATTTGCACACTCTGAGTCTTGTTACTTGATCAGGACTCCTTTCAAATATACTGCTTTAGACTCAGCCTTCTGCCAAGTCATCGATATTTGGATTGAAGCAGCCAATCTGAGGAATGTATAACTTGTCTCCTTCCAAAAAAGTCTTTCCTCGAAGCATGTATTTCACACTACTGTTCTAAAAATCTAGCATAGTATGAACTTCTAAACCAGAGTTTAAAAAAAAGCAACCCACATTTCCCAGAAACATTCGAACATTCATTAAATGTTCTTTCTTCATGATTTTTCCATTCTTATTCTTCACTTTGTGTTCTGAAGTAATCTTCCATTTTTGTAAAAAAAATCATAGAATTAATAATGTTATATTAGCAATAAAATGTAATGTTTTATTATTTTTAAAACTCATAAGGATTATTATATTTGACATTTCTGTCAGCCTTGTGAGATTTAAAGAAAATAAATTATTCTCATCCTCATATTATCTATTTTAAAACAGGGGTATAGTAAGGACGTAGTGTGTCTTTAAGCCCAGAAATACTAAAAAAAGGTCAGAGACTAAACCTGGGATTTTTAAAATTAAAACTTTTTTAAAAAGCATATTATTGATAATGCCCCATAGGACTTTCTTTTATTGTTGGCTGTTCTATGGACTTGTGCTTTGACTAATGAATTGGAGTTAAAAGGAAATTTAAATTTATTTGTCTGCAGAATCTCAAATTACTATGCACATTCATAATAAAAAAGAAATCCCGTTTTTCACATGCAAGGTTGTTTTAATTTGTATCACATGAAGAAATAAGCAAAATCATCAGACTTTATAGTCTGATGTTCTATTTGATAACCTGTGTTTCATACTTTCTTTTATAACTTCTCACGAGTCCTTGCATTTGCATAAATCCATTTACATTTTTTAGAATAATTAGGCATACATAAAGTAGTTCATTAGTAGCAGAATTTTATGCTTATATAATATAAATGACTCCTAGCAATTAGTAGGATGCTTAGTTTTGCCTTAAGTTAGAAAGTTTTCTTTTTCTTTTTTTTTTTTTTTTTGACCCTTGGGTCAGAGATATAAAGCTATGTAGAAATTTGTATAATTATCTTGTCGATTTCAAAAGTTCTAGAATGTCTAATCAATTTAAGTCATGAGTTAGCTAGCTTCTTTCTCTTTTTTCTTCAAACTGTAAATTCAAGAAATATGTAATTTAATCAAGAATATATATTTTATCTCACTTTAACCTAGTTCTTATTATCAACATTCTTAGCCAATATGCTAAAAATCAATTAATAATTTATTAATCACTATATTGCAGGCATTTTAAAAACAAAAACTTTTTTAAAAAGATTTTGTACCCAAACTCACTTCATTCATGCATTCATTTCTCAAATATTCATTCCATGTGTCAGCTAGATAACTGAATAGAAAGAAAAATAGGGCATGCCCTTCTTTTGACTTTATATATTACAGATTCCTAAGAAGCAGGCAAAGTAGCCAAGGCAGAATATAACAACTGCTATAATAGAGGTGAGTGTGTGTGTGTGTGTGTGTGTGTGTGTGTGTGTGTGTGTTGCTTCCCTGACACAGGGGCAGGACGCACGCTGTCTTCAGGTCGATTGGTTGGCAGGGGAGCTTTCCCAGAGAAAGCTGCTTTTACAGGATCCTACAGTGTTTGAAGCAGTTTGCCAGATGTACCAAGTAGGAAATAGGGGAAAGATACAAACATTCTTAAAGTGTGCTGATTTTTCAGGCAGAATGAACAAAGTGTTACTGAGGAAAAGGAAGGTGAAGGATGTGAGCCAGATGCCTTCGCTGGAGAAAAACTTTTAAATGTTAACCTTGTGACGGAAGAACTTGGCTTGAGTCCAGCTTCTACAGTAATGACTGTTTCACCTTGGACAAATTACTTGACCTCTATAAGGCTTGATTTTCATATTTGAAATATGGGGATACATAAATATATCTTTGATGGGTTTGTCAAGTTTAAGTAAAATAATAAAAATTAGGTAGTAAACATAGTACCTAATTCTAATCAAATTTCAGTTATCAATGTTTTTGCTGTTATTATTATTATTATTATTATTAGGGCTTTATTCCATTGGAAGATCATTCCAAAATCTGGGTGGAGGACTCATTGGCAGAGGAAGACACTGCTGGCTGGGGAACCTTTCCCTAGCATATTACATCTATCCAGTGTATAGAACATAAAAACAAGAACATTATCTAAATTTATTTAGTGCCTCAGAAAGAGAAAGAGATTTTAAGGAATTGGCTCCCATGATTGTGGGGGCTAGGATGTCTGGTATCTGTAGGGTAGTTGGCAGGCAAGAAACACAGGCAGAATTTCTACATTAGTCTTCTGGAAGAATTCCTTTTCCCTCAGGAAATGTATATATATATATATAT
>NW_006297660.1:949716-962090 GCF_000327345.1 Myotis davidii
TGATCGTGCCCCCACCTGCCCTCCCCTGCCAGCCTGATATCGCCCCTAACTGCTCTTCTCTGCTGGCCTGATAGCCCCTAACTACCTCTGCCTGCTTGATTGCTCCTAACTGCCCTCCCCTGCAGGCCTGATCTCACCCCCAACTGCTCTCCTCTGCTGGCCAATTTGGTTCTGATTTGTCAGTTTCTATGCCTATCAGCGGGGCCTGATCAGAAAGGTGAGGCTGATCAGCAGCACCAGTGGAGGCCTGGAGAGAAATGGAGGCATGGCTGTTGGACAGGCTGGGAGAGAAAGAGGCAAGTTCTGATCAACGGCTGCCACAGAGGCTACGGATCAGGCCCTGCCTCTCTCTCTGCAGGCCTCTCTCAAGGCCTGATCAGCAGCCCCCTAGGCAGGCAGGCAGTGCTGGGTTGGGGCTCCGCAGTGGCCCCAGTCAGTGTTGGGTCACCATGGTAACCCAGCACTGACTTCCGGTCTGGTCGAGACTTTGGTCCTTATGACCCTGGCATACACACACACACACACACACAAACACACTAGAGGCCTGGTGCATGAAAATTCATGCACTTGGGGTGGTGGGGGTCCCTCAGCTCGGCCTGTGCCCTCTTGCAGTCAGGGAGCCTTTGGGGGATGTCCTACTGATAGCTTAGGCAGGGAGCGGGCTTAAGCCACAGTCTGGCCTCTGTGTATGGGAGGCGACTGGCAGGCCGATTGGGGGCCAGTTCCACCAGGGAGCGACCAGCCCCACTCTCCATTCCCCCACCGCCCCCACTGCCAGTTGCCTCTGCCCGTTCTGATCGTCGTCCCCTCCCTCTGCCTGCGGGCACTCGCCTTGGCTGGCCTGGTGCCACCTGCTTGCCAGCCTTGTCCCCTGCCAACCAGTGGTTCTGCCATTTAGTCGATTTGCATATTAAGCTTTTATTATATAGGATTCTTAAAACACACTGCGGGATGGAGCCTGCAACCTGGGCATGTGCCCTGACAGGGAATCAAACCTTGACCTCCTGGTTCATAGGTCAAAGCTCAATCACTGAACCATCCAGGCTCAGTTTCTCCTCTTAAAGCCTTTAACTGATTGGCCTTCACATGAAAGAGGATAGTCTGCTTTACTCAAACTTTACTGATTGTAAATGTTAATCACATTTAGAACAAAAAGACCTTGCAGCAACACCTAGACTGGTATTTGAGCAAGCATCTGGGCACCATAGCTTAGACAAGTTGACACTATAATTGCCATCACAATAGGGCCCATGCAATCTAGATTTAGTTTGTGTCAATGATAATCTGTGAAATGTCCCAGAGCCAGTGGAAGGTGAGGTTGGCATTCTAGCCCCTGGATATCTGACTCGTACTCACCCATACGCCACACCATCTCCTAATAGAAGTAGATATGGAGAAGAGAGGACCCCTGTGAGAGCTATATCTATTGGTGGTGAATGAGAAAGAAGAGTGTAAGTGAACGTGTTCCCTATAGTCTATTTTGAATGAATGAGTGGCTGGTAGAGAAATTCTAAAAAAGAATGATTGTGGAGGATGAATAAACAGTATATTTTGGATCAGATAAGTTTAATCCTGCAAGACATTAAGCAAAGATCAACATGCTACCTACCCCTGAGTGAAAATCTTTGATGAAATAATAATCATTGTTTCCTGCCTCCTTCCTTTTCAAATGTCACCCCTGCAGTGTGAAAAGTCTGTCCACATTTATCCACTCATAACACTCAACTTCTCCCTCAAGTTGAGATGGTATAGTGTCTTGTGTTTGAAGCCACTGTGAGTTTCCAGGACACACTTTTTTAAAGCTGTCACACTCCACAATGATCTCCTTAGGATGAGGGCATAGCTAACCAAGTGCCTGGTTCCCAGCACTGGGCAGTATATTTTTGTTGAGTAAATGAAGATCAGTCTCCCTCATTTTATTAATGTAAATATACACATGGATGGTCAGGAGTATAAATTATTATGAAAGATTTATGGATCTTTTTAACTAGCCAGCTTAAGTATGAAACGATAGGTGGACTACTTTGTAAAACAGAGCTGACTTTGTAAAATGTTGTCCCTGGACTCATTGACTCCAAATTACATAGCATTCTTAAGCCTGTATATTCATATGGTTAGATAGGCTAGAAAAATGCTGTTAATACATGCCAACAATTCTGATTATTATGTAACTTGAACTAAGCCTACAAATAATTAAAGGGGGAAAAGAATCAGTATGTATTACATTACTAAATTACCTTATATTGAAATAGAAAAACAAATTAGCCTTTGGTATTTTCCTTTATGGGGGACATCTAAACCATGTGTTTTTTTCATTTGATTTATTTAATTTGGAAAAATCAGGTGACTTTCTAATATTTTCATGTAGTTATATCATATTGTTTTATAATTCAAAATTTTATGATCAAACTAGAGGCTTGGTGCATGAAATTTGTGCACGGGGGATGGGGGGGGCGTGTCTTTCAGCCCAGGCTGCACCCTCTCACAATCCAGGATCCCTTGGGTCCTGGATAAACCAGCAGTTGGACATCCTTCTCCTAATCCTGGACTGCTGGCTCCTAACTGCTTACCTGCCTGCTTTCCTGATCGCCCCTAACCAGTTGCCTACCTGAATCATCACCCCTAACCACTCTGCCTGCCTGCTTGATGCCCCTAACTGCTCCCCTACCGGCCTGATTGCCCCTAACTGCTCCCCTGCTGGCCAGATTGCCCCTAACTGCCTCTGCCTCGCCCCACACCCAAGACCCAGGATTCCCTCCTCTGGCCAGTTGCAGCGACCCGGGTTTCCTTCCCTCTGGCCAGCTGCAGGCACCCAGGACCTGGTGCGGCTTCGCCTGGGCCACAACCACTGGCGCCTGGGACCGTGGGGTGTGTGGCTTGTCTCTTTTCTGGGCTGCAGCCTGACTGGTCCCCATTCCTCTCTCGTGAGCTCATTTGTGCCTGGCTGGTTCCCATTCCTCTCTCCCCAGTGCTGGGTGTCTGAGCCATTATGGCATGATGGCATGAGGGCATGACAGCTATTTGCATATTAGCTCTTTATTATTTAGGATATGGTTTCAGGCCAAAAATGAATGGATAAGCAGTGCTTTTGAGCAATGAAGACACATTGGATAGGATTATCCTATGCATAGGATTATCTCCTATAAAGGCCTTAAATTTGAATAATGTCGGCATATAAAAATGCAAAAGAGAGCCCAACCAGGTGTGGCTCAGCATTGAGCTTTGACCAAAGAACAAAGAGTCAATGATTTGATTCCCGATCAGGGACATGCCCAGATTGTGGGCTCGATCCCCGGAGCGGGTGTGCAGGAGGCAGTGGATCAATGATTCTCTCTCATCATTGACGTTTCTATCTCTCTCTCCATCTCCCTTATTCTCTCTGAAATTAATAAAAACATACTTTAAATATAAAAAAAATAAAATCTAAGAAAGAGTAATAGAATGCTCACTAACTTTCATAAAAAATTGAATTGTAAATAATAACAATGCACAGACATGCATTTCTTAAACTAGTTACATTTGACCTAATCTGTTGTGCTAGGTAAAATGTTTCGTTATTCTCCTATTCTTTCACTGATCCATTGGGTAGCATGAGTATTATTGATTTTAAGCCTTTAAGTAAGCACAGAATTGCTAATCTAATAACAGTCTGTGAAATACTAATTATAATCTATTCAGATCACAACTCACATTTTCTCTATTATATCAAGTTGCCTGGATAAATTACAATTTAAAATTTATTTTACCCACTTAATCCTAAACATGTTTCTTTTATTAATAATTTATCTCATTTTTTAATATGCATGTGGGTATTTGAATTAGCATGACATATTCTGAATCCCCTGTTAGTTTTAAAACATCAGGAGATTAGTATTAGCATCTAGGAGAATGATCTCAAAGAGTGTTTCCCCGGAGTGTCCCAGATCCAGCCCCTTCTCCCTATCTCAGCTCCAGTCTTGGGCATTTTAACATGCTTTACATACTTTGTTGGCATTGCCTTCTTTCTCTCTTGTATTTGCATAACATCATTCAACAAGCATTTAGTGAGTGCCCACTAGATGTCAGACAATCTCCTAATAATTTCAAAAGAACATTCTTCCCTGATAACGTCATGTATGTGGAAGAACTGAGGCAAGAAAGAACACAGGGACAAAAAAAGAAGTAATTTTCTCTTTGCTCTTTGAAAATCATGTTGAAATAGTCTACTTCCTGAACACTTCCCAATTGAAGCAGATTTTATAATTGATTTCATTTTAACACTTTTCCCCCCTTAGTAGTTTGAGAAACAAATTAGGACAGTAAGGTAATTGCTCTCTTTAAAGATTCATTTTTCAAAGTTGCATTGTTCCCACAGAATAAACTATTTTAAAGAAGTTTGTAAATAATATTTTTATTCATTTATTCATAAAACATTGTTGAAATATATACTACATGGTGGACCTCATGCACAATTTCTGTGAAGAAAACACAAATGAAAATCGTGCCTATCTTCAAGGAATCTACACTTAGCAAGAGGTAAATTAATATCAAAATCATATTCAGAAATGCAAGTTGGGATATGAATTCCACATACTTAATAGGCACAGACAGAGTTTAGGTGACAATATAAAACTTAATACTCTATTGTACTTTTGGTTAATTTTCACATAAAAAATCAATGGCATGAACAAGATTTTATTAATTTTAATTAAGCATATGTGGTCTTAAAATGAAAGCTCAGATTCAAGAAAATTTTGTTGAGTGAGTTAATATTGTATTGCAAAGAAAGTCTATTTCTTTCTCTTATTCAATCAGTATTATTTTGACAATATTTAGGCATGCTCCTAACTGAAAAGACGCCTCAAGAAACTAAAAGGTGCCTGGCTGATGTGGGTAAATGGTTGAGCATCCTCCTATGAATCAGGAGGTTGCAGTTTGATTCCAGGTCAGGAAACATGCTTGGGTTGTGCCGATATCAAATGTGAAGAAACCACTTCTGGAACACAGACAACAGATAATTGCTGCAAAAGTGGGCAGGAGATTGAGCCTGCCAGGTCGAGTCCATGCACGCAAGAGGCAGCATTGGACTTGGAAACATTTGTTGTCAAGGAGACTAATGGGGAGCATAGATTTGAAACAGTTAGACCACTTGAGTTCCTCCAATTTCTGCTCAGAATCAGCACTAGTGGCACTTATTCTTGAGCTGGAGCAGGGAGTGTCAGCCTGAGAATGAAGACAGAGAAATGTTCTTGGGAGCTAATTATAACCAGGAGCGAGGGAACAGCTCATATCCCCAAGAAACGACCCTGTTATGTACCTCTCAGTACCGGCGGCACATTCTGTCCATTTTATACCACATCGGGGAACAGGCCACAGGAAATTAGAACTGGAATAGGATTTAAAGTAATGATGATGATGATAATAATAGTTTAAACAAGTCACCCAAATATTGGAAAACACTTTTACATCGAGACAAAAGCAACAAACTAAACCAGGAGAATCAGACAGAACGAAGATAGAAAATAGGAGATTGCAGAATAAATATAATTTAAAAATCTTCAGAAAGATGTCTCTAGAATTGCATGTATAAAAATAATCAACCAACAACATTGGAGATTGAAATTTTATTTTCAAAATAATCTAAATACCCATTATGTGTAGCATATTGTACCAGTTAAAATAATGGTCTGCTTTTAAAGGAGAAAATGTATATGTTCCTTTATAACTAGTTGTCTTTACCTTAGTTTCTTACTTTTTTAAGATTTATGCATTGATTTATTTTAGAGAGAGAGGAAGGGAGAGCATTATCTATTGAGAGAGGACATAAATTGGCTGCCTCCTGCACCCACCTCACCCCCATGGAGATTGGATGCCTCAATTCCCCAAATACTCAGACTTAGAGGCGATTTTAGAAAGAGTTTGGCCTTTGCTATGTTGTTGTATATTTGAAAATTTCAAAGCACTTACATAACTTAATTTGTAATATAGATGTTGTGTGCTTATGACTGACAAAGAAAAATTATTGTTAAGTACAGGAGTGGTTAAGAGCAGAGATTCTGGTGATAAATCTACAGTGTCAAATCTTATGGTACAATTATCTGTCTGGCCTTGGGTACTTCCCTCACTGAGATGTTATGGGAATTAAATGAGTTCACATGTATAAATGATTTAGATAATGTGTTCAAAATTCAAAATCAATGGTGTAATTTACTGCATTAACAGAACAAAGAATAAAATCAATATTATCATCTTAATGAAGGTGGGAAAAGCATTTGCCAAATTCAAAACCTAGTCATGATAAACATCTTCAGTGACCTAGGTCTACAAGGTAACACCTTTAGTATGATAAATGATATCCATGAAGAACCACTAGCCCACATAATACTTAGTGGATGCAACGAAACTGAGGAACAGGGCAGCGATGAAAATGCACTACGGGTTTATCAGTGTGGGGGTTATACTTGCATATGTCAGCAGTGGTGAGGGTCGTCTCTGCGGAGAGAACCTCTGCCCAGAGGCAGCACTCCGCGCCCCCATGCAGAGTGAATGAATTCAAACAAGACACTACAAATGGCAGCAAAAGCAGGCAAGGATTTATTTGTAGGAAAGAGATACACGGAGAGAGGACCTGAGCAGGCCCGTCCAAACCGAACCGAGTGCCCTGAGCTGGCAGCTCAGACGGCTGAGACCAAACCCAGTGCCTCAATATTTGGGAGCGGAGAGGATGTATACCCCTGGGCTATAGCGCCTCTAGGCAAGGAGCAAGTCAACCCCCTCTTCATGTCTCAAAAAAATATATATCTTTGTTATAAGGCTCCTTCATCTAGATCTTATGCCATGGGGTAGACCACGTCCTGGAGGGCTCTGACTCTGTCCTGCTCACCTAGGGGCCTGCCACCTCCATTGTCTATTTTCAGTTTGTCGTGTCTCACACTCACTTCCTCCAGGCCCCAGCTGCCTCCCCTGACCTCTCCCAGATCATGATTTTTTAAATCTGCTTACACATATATTTGGTAAAACCCAAAATATGGGAGTGGACAAGAAGCCACCCAATAACGATAGAGGACAGGCTCTGGGAAATTATATTATTTGTGTCTTTGTTCCTTTGCAAATTGACCAAGAGTAAACTTAGCCTACTTGTTGGCTCACTGAAAACAAGAAAGCATAACCAATGCCATGTAACAAAGAATAGGACATCTCTGGAGCCCGTTTGGATAAGTAGGTACCAGCAATGAGTAAAGTATGTCTGTGCTCCCTCCAGTTACTCCCAATTTGCCTCCCAGCATGCACCATTTTCACACAGCTTGTCAATTACAACAGACAATTGCAGTCTATGGGTTGTGTAGTACCTGAAATGGCAGTGGTGATAAATTATCATCCCTCACTGAAAGGGTGTTTTCCAGTCTGTTAGACATCTTATTTGTAGTTCACAAAACCATTTAGTGGGCCACAATGAGTGTGCGTAAGTAAAATGAAAGTGAATTGAAACAGCAAGTGTATCACATGAGTGACCATGAGTATTTTTTTTTCATGAAATATATATGTTTTACTTTTCAAATGTGTGTGTGTATTCTAATTTGACTAGTGTAAAATGCTTACCCCATAAGACCACAGAGGTTGGTCTGTTTTGCTCAATCTTGAGGCCTAGAAAGTCAGATTGCATCAGTAGGTATTTTATAGGTATTTATTTTAGTAAATACAAGTATTGCTACTTTATTAAAATATTTTATGAAAATATGTTTTCCATAGGGTATTGCAATAAAACAAGTTTCAAAAGAGTGCTGTAATTTTAATTAAAAGAACAGAAGACAGGGCTTACACTTATATCTCTCTTCTAGCTCATTAGCTATTATTAGCTAAAGAAAAATCCGTGAACATTAGAAATGAATAGGAAAGGCAGTCACAGTGAGATGCTGAAGAAAGTAAGCCACCAATAAAAACAAAGAAACACAAAGTAACACGTGTGCTCGTCTATGTGTGCGGGTGTGTGCATGTCTTTGTGTGTATAATATTAGAAAAGGGAAAAAGAATATTCAAAACATGAAACAAAAAGCAATTTAGGAATAAAAAGCAATTAAAGGTATTAAGCATAAAAGTACAGTTGTTGAGTGATCATCTAGTTCAAAGCCCTCTTATTCAAAGAGGAAATTGCGACTGGAACTGAGAGAGGAAATAATTGTGGCGTGATCTTTTGATTAACATATGAAAATGGGAATTTGCATATGGCATTTTGTTTTGCCTTTTGCTACTTCTGATATATTTTAACGATAGCAATTCTATTTAGTCTAAAGAAACATATTTGCTTTCTTAAATCATTTTAGTTTTACTTTAGCCAGTCTCAACAAGTACTTAGAAGTTAATTAAATAAAAGGTGACAGAAACCCAGCCAGTATAGCTCACTGGTTAAGCATCAACCCAGAAACCAGGAGGCCACCAGTTCGATTCCTGGTAATGGCATATGCCACATCACTGGGTTGTGGGCTCAGTTCCCACTAGGGGGTGTGTAGGAGGCACCCTATTGATGGTGTTTCTCTCCCTTCCTTTCTCTCTAAAAAAGCAATAAAAAACTTATATAGCCCTAGCCAGTTTGGCTCAGTGCATAGAGCACTAGCCTGTGGACTCAAGGGTCCCAGGTTCAATTCCAGTCAAGGGCATGTATCTTGATTACGGGCACATCCCCAGTGGGGAGTGTGCAGGAGGCAGCTGATCCATGTTTCTCTTTCATCGATGTTTCTAACTCTCTATCCCTCTCCCTTCAGCTCTATAAAAAAATCAATAAAACTTATTAAAATTTTTTTAAAGTGACAGTACAGTAGGTTTTATCACATTAAAACCCCTGCTAAAATCCATCTTTACTAGCACTGTGCATTATGGAGCAATAGGAAAATGTTAGCCCTTTAGTGGTAAAGAGTGATACACAAGAGAACTTTGGCTCTGAAGGAAATAGTGTTTGCTTGCATCTGATTCTCTCCCCAAATTCTGCCCCCCAAAATATAAGCAATGAGTAATGAAACACACACACACATATCCATTCCTTCTAGTGTTCTAAGAAACAGAATGCTACAAAAATGTCATTACCTGTACTTAGAGATATAGTTGGAGTTCTTAAAGAAAACAAAACAAACAGAATTAATATATATATATATAAAGCTATAATGCAAAAAAAATGCTTTAGAAATTATTTTTAAAACCTTAAATAAATCAATTGAAATTGTCCACCGTGGACCAGAATGGGTTGAGTCATGCTTGTAGTGAACCACAAGGAATGGCCTTAAGCTGGAAATTGCTTACTCATTCTCTCCCAGGTGGGAACTCTACCTCCTAGAGATGCCTTACCTACTGGCAGAATGGGCCCATGTTACATCATACCTTAGGGGAGTGACAGCACTCACTGACTGGGAATACAGGCATGGGGACACCACAGCTCTAGTCAAAGTGGTGGCAAACAGTTGCCCTCTTTGCTTCCAAACAAGGCCCCTGGAAGGCTCCCAGGGAGGAACAGTGCCCTGGATGACAGACCCTATTCAGAAGGCAAATTGGTTTTATTGGACCGCTGCTGCCCTCTGCTGGAGCTGGTAGGCACACAACCACCATCAGTGATCCTTTCTCTGGAGTCATGTTGGCGCTGCTCCCTAGAAATGCTGGATGTTACCTTGTAATTTTCTTCTTAACTAAGTGTGTGCTCCGACCAGATTTAAATATTTAAATCAAGCTACTCATTTCACCTCCCAAACTGTTCATTCATGGGATCCAGAACATGGAACCTTGTGGAATTTACTCCTTGATTATCAAGCTCCAAGCAGCCAGACACAATGGTCTACTCAAAGATACTGTCCTCAAACTTTTAAACAATAAGTTGTCACCAAAAATGGATAGATATTTTACCCCAAGCTTTAATATTGCTTAATCTCTGGTCCTTGGGTCTTCAAATCCCCTACCAACTACCAGTCTCCTCCAAGGACACCCTTGCTAGGATACCCAAATGCACCCAAAAGGGAGCCCACACTCCTTTGACATTAGAGAGAACAGAATTCACATCCTTTCCCCAGTAAATGCTTCCTTTACCATTTTGATATTTTTTAAATCATCTTGCCATCTTCCATACTCACAACCAGATAAAGGGTGGATTATGCAATGTGACCTACATATGTTAGAGAGTTTGAGGAGACAAGCCCCTACCAAATTGCTTAGAGATAATTATACAGATTGTATTGGCCCAGACAATGGCCCATACCAGTTGTAAAGCTAAGGACAAACTAAAAGGTTCATTCTACATAATAACTCTGTTAGTAGAAATCTCCTCACTGTCATTACTCCCAAAGATATCAAGATTTCTTATTTTATCTTTATCAATAGTAGGTTCGGCTTTAAGAGCACTAACCTTAGAGCTGTGTCCTTTATGTCAAAAGAAGAGAAACTTGGGCAATTTTATGTAATTCTTAGTGGTATTTTATTAATATGTAATATAGAGATAATAAAAGAACTCGCCTCACAGAGTCTTTGTGACAATTAAATGTGTTAATATGTAAGACACTGAACAATCCCTGGCATAAAATGGGCACATACATTTTATTTTATTTTATTTTTTAAAATATATATCTTTATTGATTTCAGGGAGGAAGGGAGAAGGAGAGAGATGGAAACATCAATGATGAGAGAGAACCACTGATCGGCTGCCTCCTGCACGCCTCCCACTGGGGATCCCCCTTGGTCAGAATCGAACCCGGGATCCCTCAGTCCGCAGGCTGACCCTCTATCCACTGAGTCAAGTCGGCTAGGGTGGGCACATTTTAATTACTATCATCATCATCATCATCATCATCTCTATCATATTAATCATTACTACTATCATAAATTAGCTACAACCTTACAATTCCATGTGTAAGTTTTCCAAGAACTCATATTAAAGATATTGTTAATTATGACATTTTCTGTCCTTATGTTTACCATTTAAAAGATGCATTATTCTTTTTTGAATAATTTGGAGAATAACCTTTGCGTCTGTTTTATTCTTACTTTTCAATAACATCGAAATATTTATACCAATGAATTATCAAGTACAAAATTAATCATGTGCAATATTCTACATTCGAAATGCACTGAGATTTTAGCTTCACAGATAGATAGAAAAATTGAGATAATATGGCTATTTTTAAGTAACTTGAAGTATTCACTTTGACAATAAATAAACCAGAAACTGGATTTTACTTTTTCTATTTTTGGCTCAAAAATAAGGTTTATAAAAGAGTGCATCAATGTGCATTTCCTTCTGTCACCTCAATGCTGTCTGCTCAGGCTATCACTTTTGGGAAGATGATGTAAGAAAGTTTCAATATATAGCTGGCATAATTGCGCATAGCTGCTGTCAAGAATTCCTAGGCAGACACCGTCATCTTAAAAGGTTAGTGTGACATTTCTAGAATATGCTTTTTCAAATATGAATGAAACATGTTGCCTTTTTGGTTGAGGGTAGGGAAAATTCTGACATTTTCCACAGTGCCAAAATTAGAAAACAAAGTATTAGAATGCCAAGATTAATCAATCACTCAACAAGTATTTATGTAATACCTACTTAGGTGTCCAATATGTTGTTTAGAACTAGAATTTTATTAGGTCTAAGTGTTTAACCAAATGTAACCTAAAATTCAAAGAGTTGCTTTAATATAAATTGTACAGATCTACCAAGAGAATGTTCCACATGCTGGAACTACTAAAGTACATATGCCCTTTTGAATGAATATTACCTAGACTCAGTTATTACAAATGTAGACTCATACTCTGCTTATAATAAAATTTAACTCTTTAAAGAAACAGAAACTTACAAGTTATATAATTAAGACATATACATATATCAAATCATTATGTTGCATATTTTAAGCTTGTGCAATGTTTTAGGTCAGATATCTTAATAAAATTATAAAAATATATATTTTCAAACACATAATAACTTTCTAATGTTAGCATCATCTCTTAAAAAAAAAAGAATATGCCAGAGTCCATCACTGTTCGGCTGTTTTACAAAGATACCTTGACATGAGTAAAATCATTTAGGAAAAATTATTTTAAGCTATATTATTAGTGGAGATAATGGAAATAAACATAAAAACTGTAGGACAGTGGCATGGATTTTATACATTGATAAAAAGAAATTCATTTAAAATCATTTTGAATGTAAAAGAAGAGAGGGAAAGATCATGGCAAGAGTCTTAGAAATACTGCTAAATATTTCACACTGTGTAGGAGGTTTGTTCAGATAAATCTGGGAATGAAGTTGTGCTGTTCTTCCTGTGGTGTTGTAAATGTCATGTTCCAAATTCAGGAAAATTTCACAGCTGGAAAAGACTTTTCACATGCTGACTACTAGTTTTCTATTATGCTCTTGTTGATCATTAATC
>NW_006297660.1:962163-969241 GCF_000327345.1 Myotis davidii
TAAAAAAATATATTTTATTGATTTTTCACAGAGAGGAAGGGAGAGAGATAGAGAGTTAGAAACATCGATGAGAGAGATACATTGATCAGCTGCAACCCAGGTACATGCCCTTGACCGGAATCGAACCTGGGACCTTTCAGTCCGCAGGCCGATGCTCTATCTACTGAGCCAAACCGGTTTCGGCTACAATAATCCCATTTATAGTGATAGTAGGTAATAAGGTTGTACAAGGGTATGTTTATTTTGCTTTTTTGTTTTGTTTTTGCTCTTTCTAATTAAAATTGTGAAAAGACGCCTCTCCCCTCTTCTTGTGCTTAGTTAATTTCCACATCTAAAATTGAAATAAAGGGTTAACATGGAGGTAAATACTGTTTTTAAAACCTTAAAGAAATAATGAGAACATCAGGAAAATTGAATACAAATTGTAATATGTATAATAAATGTTTGAGTGAACTAAATAATATATGTAGTTTTGCTGGGGTTTTTTTGAGAAAAATACTATATTTGTAGCCTTAAAGAAATAATGAAAGTGCTTTGATATATTATGCATATGTAATTTTTAATTTTTTAACCATAAAAATTTACCTTTGGCTCTAGTACACACCTTAGCTCATCCACATCAATACTCTCAGCTCCTTTTATTGGTTTTGATGTGGGTTCTTGGTTCAAGATTTTTTTAAAAAATATATTTTTATTGATTTCAGAGAGGAAGGAAGAGGGAGAGAGATATAAACATCATGAGAGAGAATGATGAGAGAGAATTATTGACCGACTGCCTCCTGGATGCCTCCCATGGGGATTGAGCCCGCAACCTGAGCATGTGCCCTGAAATGGAATTGAACCTTGGACCCTTCAGTCCACAGGCCAACACTCTATCCACCAAGCCAAACCAGCTAGGGCTTGGTTCAAAATTTGTCTAGAGTCCATCCTTAGGTAAATTTGAAGTTTGTTCTCTTTGCAAATCCTGTATAATAAAAGGCTAAAATGCAAATTGTCCCCTCAACCAGGAGTTTGACCAGGGGGCGGGGCAGGCCAGCCAACCACCCACAGCTCCTCCCCCCAGCTGGCCCCACCCCTGGTTGGCCCCCCTCATTGGGGTGAGGCCAGTCCGCCAACAGCCAGTGGCTCCTCCCCGCAGCTGGCCCAGCCTGGGCAAGCCGGAGTCCACTCATGAATAAATCTGTGCACTGGGCCTCTAGTTAATAATGATCTCAACAAATGAGATTCCTTTAAGGTAATCAGTAAAATACAAATCTAACTCTTTATATACAGTAATTATGGCATGTAGAAAACAAACAAAAATAATATAAGAAATAAATAAATTGAAAAACTGAACACCAGAGTTTTCCTTGGGGCTCTCTGTTCTTCTCTTCCACTTCAACATTCCCTTTCATCATAATCTTCCTCAAAACTTTCCCTGATCAACACTCCCTTTATCTGATACTTTTATAGCATTATTGAGGCTCCAAAATCATGACCCAGAATTCAGCCACACCAGAACAGAACCCAAAAAGGAAGTCATTCTCTGCCTACAGCATTTATTTTATTTTATGTCAATTTCAACTGTCACAATCTCTGGCACATTGCAAATAACTCAAACACATTTTCAATATAACTTCATTTAAAACAATGAAGTTTTGACTTTCTCAGATTTGTGTGTTTTTTAAGATTTATCTCTACTCTTCTAAAATGATTGACCAAAATAATTGTTAGCTAAATAACAACTAGATAAATTTTCATTTATCCTGTACCAGCCCCAAAGAAAAAGGTTTCCCAGAAATTGAACCAAAAAAAAATATCATTAAGATATATCCTATAATTTTGAGTAGTTTACCATCAAAAGGAAGTAAAAATACCATATGCATATAATATGTATATATACATATATATTTAAAATTAAGCATAATATATGATAAATCCAAAGATATAATATTAATTGAAGTTTCTAACAAAGGTCTGTTGAGTACCTAAACAGATAGACATAATTCTGTTTATTGGGCATTACAATGAACAAAATTGACAAAATATATGCTCTCATGAAATTCACAGCCTATTTGATGGAGACAGAAAATAATAATTGTAAGTCAAAAACATGTTGAAAAAGTGGTACTATTAGGGAGCAAAATGCAGTCTAAGAGAATGGGGAAGTCTAGGGAAATACTATAAGTAGAGTGGACAGGGTAGACTTCTATTAAAAATAGCATTTGATAAAGAACTTGAAGGAAGTAAGGACACAAGTTGGAGAAAGGGATGGTCAATGTAAACAAACGAGGGCAGAAAAGCACAGTAATGAGCTAGAGGCTGGAGCCCAGTAAATAACTCACAGAAGAGGTCAAATGAGTATGGAAAGACTCTAAGGACATTCTAAGGATTTTGTCTTCTATCTTGAGGAAAATGAGGCAGGAATAGCATTTAAAAACAGGGACAATCAAATGGGAAATTCATTTTGAAAATATTTATTTGACCTCAAAGCTGATAGCGGAGGGTAAGTGGGGCAAGGCGACAGGAGAGAGACCAGTTAAGGAAGTAAATTGCTCCTAATTACGGAGAAAAGAAGTACTGTATCAGTGTCCTGGGCCAGGGAATGAAAATGGCGAGAAGTACTGAGATTCTGTGTATAATTTTTAAATGAAATAAATCTAACTTCTTGGATGTAGGATTTGCTTGAAGACGTAGGATCCAGAACAACCACAAAGTCTTGGACTTGAACATAGCTTTGGAAGGAAAGGGGAAATACTGGACTCTCTAGTGTGCTTTGATCAGAATAAACGACAAGATGCTACTATTCTATACTATTGACAAGCTGCAGGCTGACCTGGTGACTAAAGGGGAAGCCCAAACCCTCTCTGTGGGCCAATACTGCACTCTTTCAAAGCACTGGACGGTCCAGCAGGCTGGCCAGGGGGTAAAAGGAGATCAAGGGTCTACTTTATTTCAAGCTTAGGGACAGGCTGCAATTCTAGCAGATCTGGAGATGTGAGTCATGAAGGTTCTCCTTATGGCCACCAATAGCTGCAGATTGCCCAAGCAGTCCTGCAGCGTCGCCCAGTGGTGCCCTTGCAAGTCCACATGCAAGCCAGCAGGTGAAGCTTTGCCAGGCAACAGACAGATGGGCATCAGGGTGTGTTGTAGCTGGTGAAGGCATTACATATAGACACAGGTAAATGTATTGATAAGTGAACCCAGATGGTAGATATACCCAATTCTCAATCCTAAATCCTAAGCTTATTTTAGACTATTCTATATATCTAATTACTCATAGTGTATATGTTGAAGTCTAACCAAAAATGCCTGGAACTCTTGCATTTGTGTGACAGTATCCACTTGACATATATAGAGAAATCTCAGCCTAAAAGGACAAATTTATAATTTATAATTACATAAAATTTCCTTAATATTATGTTGAAACTAGAACCATTGAAGACTGAGTAACTTAATCACCATTTCTACTGACCAACGGTTTATAAATCATTTTATTCACTTATCTGAATATTTAAAACATACAAAAGGATGAGAATAAATTTTATGTTTAAAAAGTAATAGTAATAAAAGTTAGATGATTTGTTATAAATTCTGAGTGCTTTGATAACAATTTTGCCTTTTTTCATTTTTACTAATAGAGTAATTACATACTTATATATAATTTATTATTTATCTCTAGGGCTTAGAAAGCCCTTTGATTTTTATGATAGATGTTCAAAATATCTGATGAAAAGGAATAAATGGATGAATAAATAAAAAGGTCCACAGTGGTCTAATGAATCAATAACATGACACTGAGAGATATTTTCCCCACTTCCTATATGAAAAACATTTGGACCTAGAATAATCTACATATTGGACATTTCTTTGGGAGAGCATCATGAAATAAAGACTATTGAGGAAGTCTGAGCAGGTCATTCATTATAGGGATACATTTATTTAAATTTCAGGGTCTCTACAAAATTAATATCACCTTCATTAAAAATATATTAGGTATTTGTTACCAAGGACAGTTTTAATGATTTCTATACAATATAATTGTTATACTATGAAATAAGTCTGCTAATCAATCTTCTTAAAGAGAATTTTTGGAAACATGGTTTGGACGATGACAGAGATAACTGCTATAATTCTTGAAATTTCTAAAAATGGATGACAAATGAAATAAATAACAGAGTAAGCTAATGTCAGTGTGAATTATATGATGATAATTAAAATATGCAAATAAGAACTTTACTTACTGACATCTAATATTAATAAAAATAGCTAATGCTGGGAACTTATAAACTAATTTTCAATCTAATGAGAGTGATATTTTGAATTATAACTAATGTGAAATGCTCATAATATATACCCTCTTTTATCTTTTTTATTTTTTGCTGACTTTATTTCAATAGGTAATCCTACTAGGATATTGAGGGTTTATCTTCCTTCAGTTCAGTATATATGATCAAACCTTTATTTTTCCTTAAACTTTGAACTTTTTATAGCTAGCCTTTTTTTACGTAAACAGGTTCTTAGAATATAGGAAATAAACCAACTTAGGCTTTACTATGATCTAAAGTGCCACTTAGACTTAAAGTGTGACTGTAATTTTAACTAAGACCACATAGGTTTTCTTTCATAACAGCAAAGTGTTTCCAAATGATTTATAAATGAACATGTTTGGAGCTTGTGAAAGAAGGGATCAGTTAGAATCAGTTGGCCTTAAGATCTCAGGATCTCTGAATGATTAACTGCCAGTTTGACTTTTGTTGTTGTTATTGTTTGCTTTGTATTAAATCATTCATTGACACAAAAATGAACTTTTTTCAAATAAATAAATATGCAATGTATTTTTGAAAATTTGATATAATTACAACGCTCTCTCTTACTAGAATATTCAGCATTATTACTCTCATTACTAGGCATTTTCAAAGTCACCATGGGAGGTGAATATATTTTCCATTAAAGGATTATTACAGCCTGAAATCCATCTGAAATCTATTGCCTATGAACCTCAACAGCAAAAATGTCATACAAAAATAAATGTTTTAATCTTTCAGACATTATTTTAGTGAATATGTACAAAACGAAGTAAGTGCATTGCTGGCATTTTGGAATATTCAGCATAAGGATGTCCATGTTCTAAATTTGCTTCCATGGAAATTTTTTAAATGGTTTAAAAATGATTATTACTTTTAATTCACATATCTCAGCATAAAAAAACTCAATGGAAAAAGGATCCTTCCCTACATCATATTAATTTGGTCAGAGCTCTAAACAGCAATGATAATGACTTTGTGTTCTTACCTGAGTTCCATGTAATTTTGTACCAAGATATTTAGCCCATGGGAAACCTTTTCTTCCTAGGGAAAAAAGAAGCTGCAGACAATGTAGTTGTAAAAACTGGTTTATTTTTTAAAAATAAATACAAAAATATAAATATAAAACATTAGCAGATAGAATTTGATGAAATGAAATTGCACAAACGTTTTGTATACCAGGTTGCATATCACACCTACTAACACCACATGTACATTTAATTTAATGTACAGAACAGGATATACCTTAAAATTTGTCTTCACCTTTTTTAAAAGCTTCATTTGCAAGGGCAGGGCATGTATCTAACAGAAGCGGCTTGTTTGTGAGGTTGCTTAGGGGAGAACTATTCCTGTTCACGGTTCTGAAATTATCTTTTATTTCTAAAATGGACACCACTGAATTTCCATAGCTTTGGCTCTTGGAAGTGATTAAATAAAATGCCGTATATATTCCATGAGACATCCTACAGGAAAGAGTTAATGTGATTAACGAACAAATTGAAAAAGCAAATGGGGAAAAAATTGTGCTGAGTGGCAGGAAAATACTCCTGGATGTCGAATACTGTGAAGGGGAGACGGTGTTGGCCAAGTGCCTTCCGCTTGTTTGAACAGAATATATACCCTCGGTTAGGAGTCTTTGTCGCTCTCCCCGCCACCATACATCTCCGCCAGCTTGTTGAACCGGGGGCCCCATTCCCGGAGGAAATCGTAGTTCTGGTCTCCGTCAGTGGTACCTGATTCCAGGGAACTCAGAGATTCCGCCACGGAGTCGTTCCCCTCGTAGGCATAGGTTGCCAGCGAGTCGTAGGGCGGCGCGGTGGGGTCGAGGTCATGCTCCTTCAGCCGCTCATGGATGAAATCCCGCACATCCGTGTTGTCTGGCGCCGTGGGAGTCCTCCGGGGTATGAATAAAGTCTCCGGAATAATGTCTCGCCGCAGCTTCTTCTCCTCGATGGCTGCGGGGTTCCGCAGGGTGCCGATATCAAAGGCCTGGGTGTCCTCCTCTCCGCCCCCCTCGTCGTTGTAGCTCACGATGTTGTCTCTGATGTCTTCTTTAGACAAGATCAGAGGTTCTTTTTTCCGCTGTCTTTTCAGAGCTGCAAACAGTACTACTATCACTTGGAGAGAGAAAAAAAAGATACATTAAAGATCCAGCTACAGCACAATATACAGAACGAGTGGCCGGAACGCAAGGAGTTTAAGTGATGGGTTTTCCAGGACAGGTTGGAATTTAAGATTAATTTTGTACTTCTTGAAAAATGTTTTTTGTTTTGTTTGTTTTGTGTGTTTTTGTTTTTGTTTTGTTTTGTTTTTGCGGGATGGGTGGTATTGACGGATTTAGCTAGGTTAGAGTTTAAGTGTCTTATTTTTAAAATAATTTCCCAAATCCAGTGGCTTAGCGTATTTGCCGGCGTATAAGACGACTGGGCGTATAAGAGGACCCCCTAACATTTCCACTCAAAATACAGAGTTTGTTATATACTCGCCGTATAAGACTACCCCCTCTTCCGCACACCTTCCACACACCAAATGAAAGGTAAAACAATATCAGATTTGATTTTAACATTTTAATTTATATTCAAATGCTTATGACATGCAGGAAAACTGTCACAAGGCTGTATGTAATCAAACATATACATAAAACAGTGCAAGTTTATTACCGGTAAACATACCGGTAATTCACTAAAGAAAAAACACTCTATAGACTGGTACCGTAGATGCTTCTCAGGAACACAGGCAAGCAGCCCACAACCTAGAGGGACTGTCAATGATAGAAGTAAGATAACAAATAG